>NC_084947.1:2624967-2725592 GCF_949316205.1 Platichthys flesus
GCAGGGCAGACGCCGGCTGTGGAACTGGGAGCCCTGTTACTCACTGGGTCACCGCGCTGTCTCAACAACACGTGAGACGCACAACTTCAGCATCCACACAACAGAGCTGCTATTTATTCTGGATATAATAGGAAATCTGTTTACTGAGAATATAGATTATAATATGAATGATTGTATTTTATCATTCTTCCGTTATCTGTTATACGCTGGACACCATCCCTGCTTCATGAGCACTGTTGATCTGCATGAAGCCAAAAATAATGAAAGTTTTCAGATGATTATATAATAATTCCATTTTGAATGCTTCATAATATAGTGTAATAAAAATCCTAATATCCATTATTCCAGACAGTTTTACTGTAATCTGCCCAGTAGTTTTATTGCTGCTAAATATCAAACAAACTACCGCAGAAGAAAACACAACTTCAAAGGTAACGAACAAAAAAAGTGTTTATAATTGAACTACCAATATTTATAATTCCACCAGTTTTTCCCGAAAAAATTGCCAAATAAAACTTGTTAAAAGCTTCAACCTTGTGTTTATAGTATAAATGATTCATAACATATCAGTAAAGCCGTTTGTTTCAGCCTTGTTTTCTCCAATTAGACGACGGGACTTAAACTTGAACGCATTTAGAGGAACACACATACAGACACATACACACACAGACACACACACACACACACACTTGAGTCCTGTGTAGCCACTGCTGTGTCAGCGCTGGAGAATGTTCTGGCTGAAGCTATTATCCTTTTCCATCCTTGAGTCTAAATGTTCTAAAGTTTAGAGGATGAGTGTGAATATGTTTTCAAACTGTTGATCCAGACGAACAAGGTCCCTGAAGGACACCCTTCAAAATAAAAGCGGGGCAGACGGATATTTTCAGATTCAGGAGTTTCCTGATTTCTGCAGACTTCTTACTTCCCCTCACTCATTAACCTGCAGCTGCAAATACACATTTAATAATTCTAGTTATTTGTTTAACTTGGATATAAAGTCAGATCTAAAGAGATTTGTGTTCCCACATTAGACAAACAGGCTAATCTCCTTCACACAGGTGCACAGAAAATGAAACTGCAGAGGATATCTCTGCTTGTGACCTGTGGGAAAAGAAGAGATGGAATTTTCTTGATGTAATTTCAGATAAAACGGGAGAGAGTTTGTTTTTTTAACAGTGAGAGAAGTAGAGGAAAGTTTGTGGAGAAAAACCTGAGAGGGCGAATAAAACCAACTCAGAGGACGAAGGTCGCAAACTCAACTCCAGAGTCAGGAATCAGAATCAAACTACTGCTTATTACTCTTTGGATTTTATATTTCATATATCAGGTTGAGTAGTTAAAATCAGGATAATTAGAAGTTCTTACTTTTATATTTTAAATGCAACTCGACAAAAAGCAATTCTCCACGAAGCCCCACGGTCCATTTGTGAAACCAAATCTGTAAACCTGTAGTTTATATAGATAAATATAACAGACTGTAAATAAAGATGGACGACACGTCTCCACTAACTCCACTATCTAGAAAAGAAGCTTAAATATCTCTGAATATGAACTTTGGGTCAATGGAAAAACTAAATGAAAGAAAACATCAATGAGAAGTAATGATTTGATGTGTATTGTGACTTTATAGTGTAGTCCATGTCCTGTCTGTTAACATGGAGGAGGCGTCCATCTTTAATCACATTCTACAGGCGGGACAAGTGAAGTTTCATTCGCCGATGGTCCAGAAATCGTCACTATTCTCAGCCGCAGTGATTCTCAGAGCAAACACATGGAAGCTGTGTAGAGGTTCACAGAGTCAGCAGGACTCAGACTGTGAACAGAGCTGGAGCTGGATGGAGACAGAGTTTGGCTGCCGTCCACGAAAACAGAGAGAAATGACTTTGTCCGAGATGGAGTCTGTGTCATCCATAAAACATCGGCTCGCTGGCGACAGGGAAAGTGACAGCAATGTGTGGCAATGAGAATTTAGTCTCTCACATCCCCCCCCACCGAGCAGGAGGGAGCAGGACGAGCTGATGGACTCGTCAAAGTTGACTAAAAATATTTACCTGCAAATTTAATCTCAGTAAATCCTGCGTCTAACGAACGTGACGGCTTTGAAACAACCAATCAGAGCAGGCTGACGTGTCGACATGGACATGGTGGATTGTTAGGAAAAAGCTAAGATGAATAATCATAACCCGGTGACGAGGAAGATGAGAAATCAGCAGAGGAAGATATATTATTCACTCCTGTTTCTGCTGCAGAAGGATCAGAGTTAAAAAAGAGTTTCCTCCTGGAGTCGCTAATCGAAAGCCAAAGCTCCGGCTTCTGACTCTGGTCCCTGGACGGAGCGTTCGGAGGAAGAAACTCGGCAAAACTCTCCAAACTAAGAATCCCTTTGACTTTGGTTTGTGTTAAACTCGAGAGTTGGCTCTGTACTTTCCCTCTCTCTCACTCTGTCCTCGCCCTGCTCGGCTCACAGTCTGCAGAGCGCTCGGCTGGAGACCTGCAGCGTCGAGGCCACACCACATTAGACCCCGGCTCACCGGCAGCGCCACGCGGCAGCGGGAGCTCCACACTTCAATCTGAAGTTAAACATCCAGGAGAGCTGCGGGTTAACACCGGTAAACTGCCCACAGCGGGTTCGTGTTGGCCACCGCGGCTGCTCTGAGATCAGAGATATCTGAGGGAGGTGAAGGGCACCGTGCTGGATTCAATGTTTAACTGATAAAGTTTTTTCTTTTTAACTGTGAGTCTGCAGCTGCCGGGTAAAAGAAACTTAAAACTCAGACAATCCAGCTTCATCTGGAACATCATCAAGTCTAATTAACATTATTATTCACTGCAATATGTATTTAAATGTTTGAGGAGCATCTGTGTGTCGTTAACGAGTCACTGTCAAATCAACGGAAATATATTATCCTAACTATATGAGCACTAAATGAATTTATTATGTGCTTGATCTGCCCATTTTCATTTTTGCAACACTTCTTACCGACTGCACATCTGATATTCTCCTCCTTTCTTTCCCTCTCACATCCCTCCATCACGAGAAGCTTCAGTTTGTCATGTCACGATTTGAAATCTGGAAAGTTGTGGCTTCACATCGCTGCTCCTAACATCTCCCCAGTGTTTTGGATTACAGGTCACAGACCGAGCATGTAGGAGAGTTTCCAGTCGTGATTCAAAACCTTCTCTGTCTTCTTTTCTTTATTTTAGAGCACAGCATAGTAACCTCTCTCTCTTTTATCACCATTTACAATGTCTGCGAATGTTTCCCGAGCTGCTGAACAAGAGGCTAGACGAGATGTGTCGGTCTTAAACAGAAGATTAATTCTCTCTTTCTTCAACTTGACTTCCTGCCCCACGTGGATCTACCTGCACCCAGGCCACGCGGAGGAGAGGGGGATGAACGAGCTGCTGCGACGTGTCCAGATGCTCCGGAGATAAATCTAAACCCTCTCTCTGCTCTCCATCATCCTGTCCATCCTGCTCTGTGTAAGTAATGGCAGAGCGCTGCATAGTGACACTTTACAGTACAGATACCAGTGTGTGTGAGTGTGTGTGTGTGTGTGTGTCCAATAAATTGACTTGACTTGATATTTCTAGTTGATTGTAAGTGGCTCATTAAACTTGAGACTTGAGACAGAGCGGTGAAGACTGATGCCTGCAGGACAAACACACACACACATACACACTAACACACACACACACAAACACAAACACACACACCACATGGTTGTAATTCTATATGTATATTTCTATACTATTTCGAAACCCTCGCTGACACAGTACATTCCAATCGTTCATTCCTGATCCTTCACTTCTCTGACCCACATTCTCACTCAGACATGCAGACACACACACACAATCACACACACACACACACAAACACACACACACACACACACTCAAACATGCTTCTCTGCATCTAGACATATTCAGAACTGGAACGAGGGTCTTGTCCTGTCTCCCATTTACCTCCTGAGTGCGCTTGTGTGTGTGTGTGTGTGTGTGTGTGTGTGTGTGTGTGTGTGCACTAGTTCGTGGCACAGTAAAATACACTGCCCCCCCCCCCCCCTCCGGTCAGGCTGGAATGCACTTGCTGCCAGATAATTGTGTCCTTGTCATAAAACTTTCTCCCTAGGAACGATGACAGAGGAGCGATAACTGCTTATCTCTCTCTCTCTCTCTCTCTCTCTCTCTCTCTCTCTCTCTCTCTCTCTCTCTCTCTAATGCGTGACAGGTCTTATAAACCCTGGTTTTTGTTTTTAAGAAAGTACAAAAGAAACAGACACTAGACTAAAACAGGTCTTAATTATAGACTGTAATGAAGATGGATGATCAGTATGATAAGAACTCCTGAACACGACAGAAACCATCTTTGACAAACTTTTATTTAACACGTACTTCATAGTAAAGTACTCGACTTTACTTTAGCAAGTTTATGACCTAATCTGCAGCCACCAGGGGGCGATCTAGATGTTTTGGCTTCACTTTGGGAAGCCTACATGTCGTCCATCTTTATTGAGAGTCTATGTTTTAGAGTCTGCATGAAAACAAACACAAGTTTGTGAGTATTAATCTAGATAAGATGCAGAATCAGTAAATCCATATGAATCCTCAGCCTGAAGCATGGCTCTCCCGTCCTCCCCCTGTGCTCCTCCTACCTTCTGGTTGATGTGCGCCTGCAGGAGAAGGTTCCTGTAGCTGTGGCCGTCGCTGACCTGCAGCACCGCCCAGTCCTCCTCCCACTCAGACCCGTCGTGGACGTACTGGATCTGTTCCCGCGCCAGCTCCTCCAGCTTGAAGCGGCTGAGCGCCCGGTCGCCGTGCAGACGGGCCAGCTGGCCGTGGCGCGGCGGTTCGAGCACCATGATCAGAACGTCGGCCGGGTTGTCGGGGTCGTCCAGCTGCAGCACCGACTTGGTGATGGTGGCCGCGGCGCCGGGGCCCTTCACGGGTAACGGAGCGAGAGTCGTGACCCTCGGAGGCTGGAGACGAGTCAGAGGAGAAAGAGCAGAGGGTCGTTTCATTCAACACACAATCCAAAACAAATCTTCACAACTCAGGAGTGAAAATACAATAGTTTCCACCGGGAGACGGATCCTTGATCTAAAACTTCAAGTGTTGAAAACTGAGATAAAAACTTTTCAAGGCTCGGAAAACAGTGAGATGGCAATTTCTCCCCAAGACGCCCAAACTGTCAGATGATGGATTTTCTCTCAGAGGGTGGGGGGGGGGAGAGGCCGTGGTGTCCTGCCACCGAGGAGATGAAGAAGATGAAGTTGGGGGGGGGGGGGGGGGTAACCACAGAGCCTCATTAAAGCGACCTGAAGCCTTGTGGCGGCTGAGGGGAAGTTTCATCTCCCTCACCCAGAGAGTTAGAGGGAAACAGAGGTCGAGCCTCACGCGTCTTCTAAGCTCGTAATAAAGTTATAAAGTTATAAAGTAATAAAGTTACTGAGGTTTTAAAAAGTGCCAGATGTGGATATTTGTACAACAACAACTCGGCGGCTCCGCTCGTCTCTGAGATGCTTAGAATCAGATTAAGTGTGAGTTGTTGTAATGACCCACAGAGACTCACAGTGGGTCTCTCTGACTGAATCACTGAAATTCCACATGACACTGTGGACATCTCCACTTCCAGAGGACAATCTGTCAGAGCTCCGCCTCTTTCCAAACACTGAACCGAGATTTAACCGAACGCTGGATATTACCCATGATCCTCTGCTTCCTGAACCAGAGGAGCTGCTGCTGTAACAAATCCACAGAACTCAGAATTCGTCATATTTTTGGAGATGAACTCGTTTTTTTTTAATAACTTCTGAGTCTTTTTTATGGGATCCACCGTTCAGCTTCTCTCTTCAACTTGCTGCAGCTGATTGAGAGAGTTGAAGCTGTCAGGTCTGAGGGGGGGGAAGTGAGTTCTGTCAAGAACTCCTGAGTTTCGTGATAGGCTGACGATCTCAGAGACTTTAAAGCTAAAAACTTTACTAAATGTAATTTGTTTGGAATTTGGCTGCAACAACTGTTCACTACTGAAAGTCCAAAAGTGATTATTGAACTCAAACACCCCCCCCCCCCTCCATCTGCAGAGTGGTGAGTATAATATACTAATGAGTGTAATTATGGATGTAATTATAAGAGTGGAGCCAATGAATGAATTTAACATTTTTGGATGAACTGTCCCTTTAAGGTTAACAAGTTGTGTGGTGGTGTTTTAGTTTTACTTTTCTCTTCCAGTTTTTTGAAATGAAATAATACTTTGCCAAACCTATGCATAAAGAAAGTTTTGATTTCTGTTGAAGAGAAAAGTTAATTTGCATCTTTTGTGTGTGTGTGTGAGTTTGTTTGTGTGTGTGTTTGAATATCTGACAAAGAAAACAAGGAGGAACACACAGCGGGAGTTGGAGGCTCCTTAAAAAAGCCACTGATGCAGATAATTTCAATATGAGTCAAAATCCTTTGTCAGCGCCTCAGCTTGGCGGTGATGGAAGCTCAGGTAGAGTCACACTCGTCTCCGTGGGCTCCTCCTCCCCTCGATGAAGAGCTCGGCTGCTTCGTCCTCAGGGCCGCGGGCTGAGCTCCGGCTCTTTGCCGTTTCGGCAGCAGCTTCAAAGTGGGACACACGAAACAAGCCGGTAGCCCAGAGAACAACGGTGAGAGAGTCCCACACACAGAAACCTGCAGTGTGTCCTCACAGGGAAATGACCTCTGGGGGAAGTCGCTGCCGAGGGAGTCGAACCAAAGCCTCCAAACAACAGAAGGAGCATGTTGTTATCTGCAGCCTCTTGATCCTGGTGTTCTGTTGGGGGCCGGTGGGTGACAGCACTTCTGCTTTGGAGGAATTATCTCCCAGAGACAGGCTCCGGCCCCAGGGTGCCCATCTCACAGAGACAGGCTCCGGCCCCAGGGTGCCCATCTCCCAGAGACAGGCTCCGGCCCCCGGGTGCCCTTCTCCCAGAGACACCCCCCCCCCCCCCCCCCCGGCCCCCGGGTGCCCTCCTAAACCCTGTGCTGTCACTGCTGCAGTTCTGAGGAGGGAAATAAAAGCCTTTGGATGTAAAAATAAAAATTCGTGCCGCGACACGCTGGCCCACTAACGGGAACGAGCAAAATCCCCCCCCCGAGGCAGAGAAAAACAAACAAAGACACTCAGGTGGGGGGTCTGCCCTTGGATCCTCGGCTCACAGGTGAGGGAGAGGTGAGGGGAGGTGAAGGGAGTTGACTGGAGGGGAGAGGAGGTGTCGTCACGCACACTTGAGGCTCTGCAGGAGTTCACAGAGTTACCAAAGGCTCTTTCTCCTCCTGGCTCTTTGTGTTGTTCTCCTGCTGCGTTCGGGCTGGATGGGATTCAGAGGCAGGCGGGGGGGGCAGTGTTTCCCAAGTAGATCTGAACCTCGTTTGCCTCAAAGCCTCGAGGATTGTAAAAATGCCTTTTACCTGCAAGTGCCTGTTCATGTTTCTGTGTCAAATCTGAGTGCTGTGCTCCTGCTCACCTGAAACCAGGGTCAGAAAGAAATGCAGTGAAGAACAAGCTGCACCAACCAGCAACTAACTTCAAATCTAATTAGGTCATCTTAAGTTTTAATGAACATTTTTGTGAGAAATTTGAGTTTTGTGAGGTCACAGTGATTCTGAACTTTAATCTTTGAACACCAGAATCGAATCAGTTCATCCTTCAGTCCGATTGAATGTTTTTACTGGATTTGAAGTAGTTCACTCGAGGCGTTCTGGATATTTTGTGTTCACAAGGGAACACAAAGCTGAAACATAACTCCTCCAGCCACTGGATGTGTTGAGGGGATGAACATGAACGTTCGTGAAATTCTACATGTGACGGCTTGTTGTTTGTATCTGTTCCACTTTCTGCTGCATCATCCTGATCAAGACCCCCCCCCCCCCCGCACACACACACACACACACACACAAACTGAGTGACGCCCGACAGCAAGTCGTGAATCCTGCACGTATATGTATGATAATGAGGGGAAAGGGGGATGAAATGCTCCATCACTGAGATGTGTGGATGTGTGAGTGTGACAGCAGCTTTACTGTGTGTGTCTGTGTGTGTCTGTGTGTGTCTGTATGTGTCTGTGCGACAGAGATAAACAGAGGAGACGAAACAAACTGACAGATGCTTGATAATGACTTCGATAACTAGAAAATGTGCGGAACATATTCAAATAATGACGGAATCACCTGAGTGGAAAATGTCTCATTTGTCTTTTATCAGGAGAAACAGATTCATCCCAGTCTGTCACCAGACGGAAATATTAAATATGTGCTACGCTGTTAAAATAATGAAGTGTCAAAAGTTTTAACTTGGAAGCACAGAGTGAATTTGTTTTTGACTTTTAGAAAAGATAAATATAACTTGACTGTTCTAAGAGGGACATGCAGCAGCTAAATATATATTAATAAATGATAAATAATGTCACATTAAAACCTGCAGAACATTTATATATTTATCTTGTGTGGTGTAGCTATTAATATCAATGCTGGGGATGTGTAATTATTTATTAATACAATTTGTAATTGAATTGAAACTGTTTTGAATTATGAATCGTGTGTGTTAACAATGTATAAGCAGTAGATCTTTGTTCTACCACCGTCGTAGCTGAGTGAATCGTAACATTGGGTTGTTGTTTGATTTTATTTGGTTTCTTATAAAATGTATCGCACTATGAAGAACATATTATAAATATTTAATAATTCCTCAAGTCTGTATATATTTTTTATTTCTGAAGGAGAAATGCAATGAAGTGTTTCTGTAGCTGATACAGAAAGTGTGTTTAGTGTTTGTGTGTGCGCCCCTGTGTGTTTGTGTGTATGTGTGTGTGTGCGTGTGTGTCTGTCTGTGAGTGTGTGTGAGTGTGTGTGTGTGTTTGTGTGTGTGTGTTTATATCATACCTGCATTGACACGACTTTAACTTGGATTGTTTCTGGTTGAGAAAACAACTGAGGGTCAGCGACTCGCAGGCTGAACTCACCGGTCCTGCAGGAGAGAGAAGGAAAGAGAGGAGATGGAAAAGAGTCATTTGAAAGTTGAACATTAAAAAACAAAACCCTGAATCCACGAGGTCAAAGTTCACTCTCTCTCTCTTCCCTGGTTCCACTCTGAATGAATAGAGCTGGAGAAACAGGCTGGAGGCTGCCCTGTGGGTTTCTGGGAAAATGAGTCCTGTGAGATCGACAGTGTGTGTGGTCATTAGATCTAATCCCATCAGAGCGTGCATGACAGCAACACACACACACACACACGTACACACACACTCACACACTCATCATCACAAACCTCAGCATTATGAAAGACGAGGATTTTTACCCACAATTCCCTGCAGGGTTGGAGGTGGGGGCGTGGTCGAGTGACGACCCAATGACTGAGCAAGGTTAAGTGATGACTAATTCAACTTTAAAAAAAGTAAAACATGATTTTAGTTTATAGGGTTAGTACCCGTTTTTGTACATTAATCACATTTTTACTTTATAAACTATGACGACCATGTCCCGTTCACCAACATAGAGGAGGTACGGGTTCATGATCTATTCTTCAAGCAGCCACCAGGGGGCCAGGAAGACACGTTGGCTTCACTTGTAGGAGCTGTCACGTCCTCCATCTTTATTTAGAGTCTTGTGTTTTTTTTACATCAGTTTGTTATCCATCTGTTAAAGTAGTTTTAAATCCCGGGACCGGAGCCAGCGTTCGTTCACACTTCACTTCATCTTCTCTCGTTTTTCAATCACTCGCTGTGACATCGTCTCCGTTGACGAGTTCTCAGATTGGATTGCAATCTGTCTCTGTTTTCTCCCGGAGACGTGTCCATCAGGGTCGTCCCTCCTCCGGCCCAGGACGTGGTGAAAAACTAAAACCATTTTCCCTCTTGTTGCTTTAATGAGACAGAACCACAACTAGTGTCAGTTGAGTTTAATAGAGATGGAAGCTGCAGTCATATCGAGGACAGAGGAGACAGAGCAAGGATTTATGAGAGGAGACTCCACCACCTCTAGTCTGGTGAGTAGAGTGACTCACTTCCTCCAGGGACGATTCTGAAGCTCCTGAAACATCACGTCAGTAAAGCCTGGACGATACTTCATGTTCACAGCTAACAACTTGTCTTATACACTAAAGGTTTCAGACAGAGGCTGACACTGTTATAAAAGTGACTTGTGTATTTGTTGTGTTCATTATATTTGAAAGATGGAATATCTTAATATTTTAACGAGTGTTTCATTTGACTTTTGACCTTATTTTGAATAAGATACAAGACAATATGAGAGTTATCGATTCATATCCACAGTTAGATTGTGACTCACATCCAATCTTAATGCCAGAAGTTTTAAAACCTCAACCTGAAGTACTTTAATGCACGATGCTTAAAATGGGAGAATAGATGTAAATATAATGAGGAAAGCGTGGAAAGCGTGGAAACCTTTTAAAGTATTGACGCATATTCAAATCTAAAAACTGGAATATGAGCAGAATATCTGTCCTTTGAGGGAACTGGACGGTGAGAGGGTATTTCCACATTTCCACATTGTCACAGAGCTTTTCACCAATAATTAAATGCTTTCCGAAATTAAAATTGCCGGCGTCTAAAGTGAAAGTTGTCACAGCATCCCAGCAGTTGTTATGGGTGGAATAATTACGGCCCATTAAAAATGTATTGGACGGCTTATTAAAATAACATAAGTAGTTCTGCGGGAGAAAAAAAAAGGCCACAGTGCTGCTAAATCTCTTTTTATGCACATGCTATAAATGTGACTGGTACATTTGTTGTATTCATTATAGATGAAAGAAGTTTTAATGCAGCCTTGAGACTCAAGTGTTTGATCTGTGTGTGTATAAATACAGTTCCACGCTGAGGTGCACGTCCTTCCAGACACAAAGTACAGTTTGTGTTCGCTCCTTGGGAACTTGTCATGTTCTGCAGAGACGACAAACACGTTCTTCTGAGGAAAGATGTTCAACGTCTCCCGATCTCCTTCATCCACGAGGAACGATTTGTTTTATTGTTTTATTCTCACGTTGGAAACCTGGAGGCAATCAAACCCGAGAGCTTCTGTTCTTGGCTCTGTGTTTGTCGGGCATTACCCCCCCCCCCTCCCCCCCACACACACACAAACACACACACTCCACATAATGTAAAAAATATGGCTGTAATATGCAGATTTAATCCTATTTGGGGGTTTTATGTTTTACTCTCTCCATCAGTCTAATGGCTCAGAACTGGGCAGACGACCACATTCTACTAATTCACTGGCACGAGGCCATTCAGGGCCAAACCAGCTAAAATCAGGGTTGAGTAATGGGCTTTTTAGAACTTCCTGATTGGCTGAACGGACGCTGGCCCTTGAACCTGAAACGCCACAGCAGAACAGCTGTACTGGGGAGAACTGAGCTTTTAAAAGAGGAGGCTGCACTTCCTCCTGTACATGCAGCATTAGCATCCTCCCTCATCCTCCGAGGTCACACGCCCGCAAATGCAGAAATATGCAAAGACGAGCACATCAAGTGAAACGTGCGAATGTAATGTGTCTCCAATCTACGTGTGGGTTAATGGGAATGAACCCTCCAACCAGGAAGCGGCATAAATCAGAGAGGCGGCGGGCGACTCCGACAATAACTGGAGCGGCAGTAAAATGAAATGTCACGACACTCGCGGGTGAAGAGGAGGGAGGAGTAAATTGATGTCAACTTTAATATACTGGAGTAGGTAAATATTGTGTCACAACAATGGCGATAAAATGAGGAATTCATTTTAATACCAGCTGCACTTTAAGAGTCGGGTGTAAACTGGATGGTGTGAAAAATATACATCACTGCTGTGTTAAAGCTCCAGTCGGGATTCAAACCACCGACCTGGATTTGTCTTTCTGGTGTCTGAAGCGGACGCGTCCACCCCTCAGCTCCTCCCACGTGAAGGTGTGTTCTCCGGTCAGCTCCTGGCCTCCTCTGCCTCGCCCCCCCCTCCCTTCTGCCTCGCCCTCCCCGAACCGAAGCAGCCGCCCGTTGTTCGGACCCTGGACCAGCTGGAAGACGAGCCGCTCCGAGGGGCTGTCCGGGTCCTGGACCGCGAGCAGCGCCGGGGACAGCGGGGAGGTACCGCCCACCGGAACCAGCAGGGAGCCGTTGACCTGGAGGGCGGGGGGGTGGGTGTTGGCTGTGAGGGGCAGGGACAAAAGGAAAGATGAAGATCATGAAGATGCTTTTTGTAGGAGTTGAGGGGAACTTGAAGTTAGATCCAGTCTAATTAGATTCAGTGCAGATTAATTCAACTTCATGCACAAACCCAGAAGTTCAGAAGTTTACAAAAGAAGTTTACAAAAATAAAGCTGAAAATACGTCTTCTTAATTTTAATTAAACAAACTGTCAAAACACAATGAGGAACTTTGAGCTTATAAGTAATGAATTTTAAAGCTTTAAATGTCTCTAATTAAAATTACAGCTCACGGGTGACAGTGTGTGTGCGCGTGTGTGTGTGTGTGTGTGTGTGTGTGTGTGTGTGTGTGTGTGTGTGTGTGGAGCGAGGCGTCTCTTTCTCGACGTGGCATTTTCAGAAGCTGCTTTAATTGGAGCTGACTTTGTTGAGGAACTTTGTAAAGATCAAGTCGTCTGAGAGGCGGCGTCGTGATCTCATTACTCTCTCTCTCCTCTAATGATGCACACGGCCGAGTTAACAAAGTCCTAAACTTTCACTTTTGTCCAGATTATCACGAAACAGACGACAATAACCTGGATCTCTCAAACCCACATCAGCCGAAGCCCGAAGGCGGAAAAGAGGTTCATTATTCCACAAGAAGTAAATCATTAATCACAAAGGGCCAACGTGATCGTAGTTTCCTCTGTCAGTCACATATATTGTCACATTTCATAAATCATCTCAGAGCCACAGTGAGGCGTGGTGACGGCCTCGGGGCGACTCCGCCTCCAGGGTCACGTCCAGCTGACATGAGAGGAAAGTACAAGACTCCTTTAAAGACGGGACTCTGCACACGAGGCATATGTCCGGAGAACGAAATGATTATATCACAAACAGGAAACTTTTGAAGTGAGAGACACTTGATGTTCACGTCTTTTCTCCTGGGATCCGTAGTAAAGTTTCAGATGTCCGAATGAGCCCATTGGAGAATACAGCAGGAGATTAAAAGGAGGATTTACCGCTAACGAGTCGGCTCATTGACGAGGCTTCTAACACAGGATGGATAAAAAAACATAACAAATATATAATAATATAAATATCACAGGGTGAAGAAGAGGAAGCATCCAAGAAGAAGACACAGATGAAGGTGTCAACTTGGAAAGAGAAGGAGATGTGAGAGTTCATGGTGATGTGGAGTGAACAAGTCATTTTCCTTCATAGTGCATCAGTCCTTCATCTGAACACTCGGGATAATCTCCTTGTTGTTACAGCAGAGATCTATTCTAGGATAATACTCTATTACTCTGTACTAATAAAAGTATAAATATCTCAGCATTGAATTCTGGAAACATGTCTTCTTGTTAAGTCTATACAAATCCTCTGCAGACACATAATGTTCCTGAACTCACACCTCAGTGTTGAGTCAAAGATCGGGAACAATGGCGGCTTTTTAACATTCTACAGTAGCTGTGTGTGTTTATTCATTCAAAGAGCAAACAGATGTTTCTCCTGCAACGTCCTTTAAAAAAAAGAACTCGTTCCAAACCCATTTCTGTTCCATCTCAGCCACAGATGGTTCAGAGAAACAGAAACATCTGGCACATCAGGCTGCAGAGCGTGTTTCAGCTCGCACGTCAAACAGGCCGACGTGGTGTTATTACCCTGGCAGGTCCTGGTCCTCTGCTCGGCGTAGTACCCGTGGCCACAGTCCGGGGCGCAGTATCCTTCAATGAGGAAGGTTCGATCCCGACAGGCCCGGCAGCGCCCGACCCCGTCGCACAGGGCGCAGTCTGAGGAGCACGCTGAGGAGGGGGGGTAGGAAGTAGGAAGTAGGAAGTAGGAAAGAAGAGTGTGAGAAGGAAAGTTAGTTCAAAGTTTTCTAAATTATTTTCTATTTCTGAGTTCACAAAGAGCTTTTCATACTTTTTTAGTTTTTCAATAATCACAAAATGTTTCATTAAACACACAACAATGAAACGATTCTAGATGAAGTGTAAAACTCTCACGTTTGCAGATCTGCATGGAGACGTCCAGGAAGTAGTTCCTCCCACATTCCAGCACGCACTGACCCAGCAGGGGGGCGTGGGGGGGCTGACACTGCTGACACTGCCCGGGACCTCGACACTGCACACAGTGCTCGTCACAACCTGCAGACACACACACACACACACAAACACACACCTTTAAAACTGGGATAAAACCAAGGTGATCCAAGAAGTAACATAAAGTTGTTTCTCTGGTTGAATTTCACATTTTAATGGTGAAGATTTGTCATTTTGGAGAATATTTTTCATATATATGACGTTTCACTTACGTATTATAATGATTCTATTAATATGTGGCCTTTAACCTGAGTGTTATGAGGAGCTGTGCAGCACCATTCACACGAAAAACTAGATTAAACTGTGACGTTGACGTTTGATCCCCGGAATCTAATCAGTTCATCCGTGAGTCTCAGTGAACATTTGTGCCAATTTTAAAAAGATTTTCTCAAAATGTTCCTGAGATGTTACGTTCACAACAATATAGCGGACAGACAGACAACCTGATGGGTCGGACCACTGAGTGTCTCCAGGACAGAACCAGACCCGAACAGTTCAAAGTCTGAACCTTCATGGAAACAGCATCAGAGCTCATGATGTAAAAACGGTCTCTCAACGACCTCTGTGCTTTCTGCTGATTAACGGTTTTAATAAGAAAGGAAACGATCGAATAATTCATCCAGAAACTTCAGTCGGTCGCTAAATGTGCAAGTGTAAGAAGTGAAACAGTAGAAGATTCATCAGCTGCTCGTGACACGTGGAGGATCTGCTCTCTGCTGAACTGACCGAGGCATCTGTCTCCGTCCCGGTAGGAGCCGGGGGAGCAGCCCTGGGTGCACACGCCGTCCTGCAGCACGTATCCCTCCATGCACTGCAGGCAGTCCGTCCTCAGGGGGCCTCGGCAGGCGTTACAGCTCCAGTCACACTCTGGAGGGAGGAAGAGGAGGAGGAGGAGGAAGAGTGCAGGGATGTTGGGATTAGACGAAGAAGGTGAGAGCAGAAAAAAGAGAGGAAGAGATTAATAAACACTTTCCCAGCAGGGGATTTATTTTAAACCCATTTACCTCTTCCCTCTTTTCACATCTGTTGTGTTTGTGCTACGCTCCATTAATATTGGCAAGAACACTGAACACAATTAGGACAAAATGAAAATGTGTGTGTCTGTGCTGTGGGACTCAGGTTTCTACAAACAGCAGAGGATTAACCTGCAGTGGCAGAGAATTTCAACCAGGGGGCGATAACGAGGGAATCTAGAGCTTCATGCGTGAGTTGTGATGCTTCACATGGAAATGAAATGTCTTTGGAAATTTGTCTTAGAAACAAGATGATCAGTATAAATTAATTAATTTGTCCATCAGTTGGACTGAGAGACACTTTTGCCAAAGAAGGTTCTAATGATTATGTGTTTGAACAGGATCCTCTGGACGTTTGTTTTCAGATGGATTAAAAAGTTCTGACTCTCTCTCCGAACTTTCAGCCTCATCTGAAAGTCCACGTCTGTGCCGGCTGCCTGTCAACCCCCTGAGTGACAGCGGCTCAGGAGGAGGCAGATGAGTGACAGCAGCAGGGAGAGAGGAACCTTCCACAGGGTTCACTGAGGACACAGAGGAGGCCCACAGGTTCCTCATCAGGAAAACATGATCAATAAACCTGCCCGCCGGCTGCTGGCGGGAGAGCTGAGATTCTCTCTCAGGGAACTTTGAAAGTTCCTCTGTGGTCTGGGAACTGGAAACTCCCAGAGGTTCCTCAAAGCCCGTTTGGTTTTCAGAGAGCGGCTCACTGACGCTGTTTGGGTTCACGATGGGTTCAGTGGAGCTGGATGGAGCTGGAACCACCTGTCGAGACGGGGCTCCCTGTGAACCGCCTCGCAGGGAATCGAACTGTGAACGGAGCCGCTCGCAATTAGCTCGGCTGCTAATCCCACAACAGACGTGTTCAACCTCGATTTCATTTGTGTAGCATCAAATCAGATTATACGTCTTCACCATGTCTGTCGAGAGAAGGTGAAGACGTTCGACTAGAGCCCCCCCCCACACACACACACACTCACCCAGAGTCGCCTTAATGAACAAATTACATCACCAGGTGATTATTAAAGACACAACATGAATACAAACGCCACAACGCACAATTTTGAGTTGTTTTGTTGATGTTGTCACTTATGCAGTTGTGTTGTGGTGTTTGTATTTGTGTTGTCACTTGCATATGCAGTTGTGTTGTGGTGTGTTTGTAGTTGTGCTGTCACTTATGCAGATGTGTTGTGGTGTTTGTAGTTGTGTTGTAACTTGCGTATGCAGTTGTGTTGTGGTGTGTTTGTAGTTGTGTTGTCACTTATGCAGTTATGTTGTGGTGTTTGTATTTGTGTTGTCACTTGGGTATGCAGTTGTGTTGTGGTGTGTTTGTAGTTGTGCTGTCACTTATGCAGATGTATTGTGTCGTTTGTATTAGTGTGGTGGAGTGTTTGTAGTTGAGTTGTCACTTATGCTGCTGTGCTGTGTTGTGATGTTTGTATTTGTGTTGTCACTTGCTTATGCATTTGTGTTGTGGTGTGTTTGTAGATGTGCTGTCAGTTATGCAGATGTGTTGTGGTGTTTGTAGTTGTGTTGTTACTTATTCATGTTGTGGATTATTCATTTGTTTTTTCTGCTCACAGAATTTTGTGAGAGATCTCGGCCAGTTGTGTAGTTTTTGTGTTATCCTTCTAACAAAGCAACACAGACCAGAAGGGAACATGTCATCTCACACGTCTTATTTGTGCGTTCGCAGTTACACAGTCAGATTCATCCTGACAGGAAGTAGTTCACGCTGGTTAGTGGGCGATTAGACACAAGAACACATCTCTGTGCACAGGAAGATGCAACAGTGAGTTCAAGCAGACACACAAAACATTTAGGATTTGCACATCTGGTCTCAGAGTTTACTACATGATCGATGGACCCTGTAAACGCCGCGCTACACGCAATATGGCTGCAGAGTAATTTATGAATATCATAAAAGACAGACTACACATCCTCAGTGTTAATGTGCCCCCCTCGTCCCTGTGTGGCTGCAGTGTGTTGCGTTGTGTACCTCTGCAGGCGCGGGTCGTGGTGTTGAGGTAGTACTGGTGGGCGCAGCTGTCGTACTGGCACTCTCCGAACAGCAGCACCTTGGCCGGGTCGCGGCAGGACGTGCAGACGCCGGCCATGTCACACGTCTGGCACTGGCGCTCGCAGGCTGCAGGGGACAAGGGGGGGGGGGGGCAGGTGGGACGGGAGGTCAGAGGTCAGAGGTCAAAGACGAGTGGGGACAGAACGTTGTGGAACACAAACTGATTAGATGACGGTGTAATCGACATTAAAAGGATGATAATTCAATTTCACGTTTGCGGTTCGAGGACTTCTTCTCATTAGTGTTTGAAAAATGATAAGCCAGCTCTTCAGGCAACAGGATCGGATGTAATACACAACTTTGATGAGTTGATTAGATCCTGGTTGTTTATCTGCTCGTATCTCAAAGTTACTCGACGTCTTCACATGGATTTTGTCCGAAGGCCGAGGATTATAACAAATGTAAGGATTCATAAGCATTTTCAAGAATTAGCTCATTAACTCTAAGTGTTTCAGTTTGAATAAAAAGACTCACAACCATTGTTTCAAACTTTCAAGGCAACAGAAGCACAAACAACCAGCAGCAGCTTCACTTCCAAACATTACTGACGGTCCCGAAATGAGCTGGTATTAATTAAAGAACTATTTATTCCACCTCATATTAATAATTCATGAATTCTCATATGTAAATCAGATTCGGTTACCCTGACAGATCCTGTGACCGTTGTCAAAGTAGCCGAGGGGACATCTTGGAGCACAGAGACCCGACGCCAGCAGGACGTGGCTGCCGTGGCAGGAAGTGCAGGCGAGAGGCCCCGCCCCCCCGCAGGCCTCACACGACGAATGGCATCCTGGGAAACAAACAACAACAACAACGGTAAATAACAGAAGATGTAACAGCTGATGTAGCATTATTCTAAACGTGAAGCCAAAGGGACTTGATCACCTCCTGGTGGCTGGCTGCAGGATTTGATTTTAATAAGTTATTCGACATCGTAAAAATTCCATAATTGACGACTCCTGATTGTGTGTGAATCATTGGGATTTTAATATTACAGCTCCACACATTGATCTGGTACAAAATGGCTTCAATTCTCTATATATTGCGTCTATGATTGGTTCTTATTTAAAGTACAGTACAAGGAAACACTTTATTAAACTTAGAACTAAGCAGTACAGTACATACAGTGTTTCACATTGACCCCAGTGTGAACATCCTGCAACTTGAAAGCTGCTGAAGTATTGAGTCCTTGATTAAAAGAGAAGCGTGAAGAATCCTGATGAAAGCCACATTCTCTACACTCCAGTTTAAAAATACATATTCATGAGTCCCACTAATCAGCATCAAGGGCCTTGTTGTTCTCAGATTGCTCCACTCCACCACCACCACCAGCTCCACCACCACCACCACCAGCACCACCACCACCACCTGACTCCACTCACTGTGCATCCAGAGTCTTACATAATCATCATCTACTCCAGAAAACTGTGGCTGCAAATATCTCTGATTCAGCGAAAACTGCATCGTCAGCACCGAGTCCACATCGGGAGCCGGGAGGTTTTATGAAATATGGTTTTATTTAATTACAGTGATGCATGAAAACAAATATGTTTTCCTGTAAGCAAGCAGATTCTGTGTATTCAGAGGGTTTAGCTTCTCAGAGCCTGAGGCTTCGTGTTCACTCTCTGAATCTGACGAAGAGGCGGATGATCACTCTGATGATCAGGGCGATAAAAACCAATGAGTGATTGAGGATGATGAGAAAGAGGAGAGTGATGTGGAGGACGATGAAGACACAAGTGGTGGATGTTAAAGAGACGAGGTGATGATGAGATGGAAAGTTATGATTCATTTAAAGGATGATTATGATGAAATCAAGCAAACTGAGGATGATGAGGATGATAATGAGGAGGGGAGAAGGTGAGATGGAGAATGATCACATTGAGACTGATAATAATCAGATGATGAAGATGGGTTAGGGTTAGAGTGTCATAATATCCTCAGATAAATAATAATAAACCAGAGAACATTTCCACTCCCTTTGGTTCCTCACTTTAAGTCCCGAGCAACACTTTATACATTTATCTCAGTTTCCTCAAACTCAGTAAATCCAATCGAATCCTAAAATCTCCTCCGGCACAAAGTTGTTGTTTCTGAATCTTTAAATCATGATTCACAGCCGAGCTTCCAAACACTGAGAGAGAGCTGGGGAGGAACTTTGAGGATTTGGTGCTCGACAAAAATCACTGAGTATCTGAAAGTTGTTGTCTCAAGATGTTCTCCAGCCTTTGACCATATATAAGGACTGAGACTGGAATCCCTCCAGTAGACCAGCTCTCCCAGTACCTGCAATCTTATGGGGCACCAGCAGTTTCATGTGGGACATGTTCAAGACTCATGGTTAAGACACAGAATAAAATACTTTGCCTCACAGTGTCAACAAATCTCCTCCGATTTAAAGATCTTCCATGGATTTGATTATTCTGACACTTTTAACCTTCAGAGCTTCTCCTGCCCGACCTCTGACCTCTGACCACCGGATGTCCTGTATAAAAGCAGAAGAAGTTCTTACTCATGCAGGCTCCATGCCAGCCGTAGTGGCCCCGGGGGCACTGGGAGGTGCAGTGGTCTCCCAGCAGCCAGGTCCTTGTCTCTCGACACCACAGGCACACGCTGCCGACGCCCGTCTGCAGGTCGGCTGAGCAGCGCTGGCAGTCTGAGCTGCACTCTGCAGGAAGGACACACACAGGGAGAGGATGAGACTTCAGATATATCACAGACACAAACATCATGTTACAAACGCCACACAGGATATGATCTCATGGACGTCTGTCAGCAGGATTAGAGGGAAACTACAGAACTGAAGACATTAAATGAAATGTTGTGGATGATATGACCCGTGGCACAGACTGTAAATACATATGAGACAAGTTTCCACTTTCTCCCAGTCTTCAGGAACAAAACCAGGATGATGTCATTAGGAGCCACAGTCTACCCAATTAAGAGGCTGTAAATTGAAGCTCAGCCAATCACTTGCAAGTCTCAGCCTTCAATCCCCCCCCACCCCCCAATTCATTTTGATAGCAGATTGAAACCAAACTTATCAGAAACATGAACAGACAAAACACATAATTGTAGAAAAATGTATCTGACCCGTGTCCCGTCCACTAACACGGAGGAGGCAGGGCTATATGACCTATTTACAGTTTGTTTTCACTTTCAATGTCTATGATCTGAGGACAAACACTTTTTGAGTGGATAGAAACCAGGATTTTTTATTTTATGTCTTTAACATGATGAGATAGCATCATAGGCAGCAGGCAGACTGGAGGAGCTGGGGATCGAACCACCAACAGGACGTTTGGTGCCCGACCCGCTCTCTGCCCTTCAACAAGCCACTTGTTTCTGATCCCTTCTCAAAGTTATTGAGCTTTAAATCCTCTAAAGTTTGTGTCAGGACTTTAACCTGATTATTTGGATTCACTGTCTCCATCTTTAGTGTTACTTCTTCTCAACTTCTGAAGGGATTTAGAAGCTCGAGGGATTCGACTCCTTCAAGGCCGAACAGAACAGGTGAAGACAACTAATAGAAAAGTAAAGTGCGACTTTAATGAGGATTGTCTGGTCCTAACATGCTGGAATCCAATCCAGTTAATTGCTCTTCTGTGGGTGGGATAATTGGAAAAGGGAATCGGTCTGGTTTAGTTTTTATCTCCAACACCTCGTCCTCCTCGTCCTCACGCAACCCAGATGGAGCGGAGATTAGCAGAAGAATAAAGAGCAGCTATCTGATGGGATCGGGAGGGGGGTGTGTGGCTCTGATGTGGGTTCCTGAGATAAACATCTGCAGGTGAAGCGCTGCGTGGGGGGGGGGATAAAGAGGCGGTGGCCACTCACGTGCGGGTGAATCGGAAAGAAAAGAAGAAGTGTTAAGACCATGAAAGCACTTCTCCTCTTTACGTAGGATCATGAACGAGGGATTACAGGGTGAAAACAGGAGTCGGGTTTGATCCCAAAACGTATCAGGTGATCGTCTGTCTGGGTTCTGTTCTTTTTTTTTTAGCACGTAGACATATTATCATTTCACATTCAAGGGCTGTAATCTATCGGCTCCGACGGGTCTTTAGAGTAATTCATCTCTTCAATGGGTTTATCTGGGCTCTACTTCTTTTGTCTAGTCTTTGATTTTCTATTGTATCATTTGCTTCTCGTCTGTGATGTTCAGTTTTCTTGTTTTCATCTTTGTGAGGCTCGTTTGAAAGATGGTGTTTAAATGAAGATTAATTTTATTCATTATAAACTGAACAATGCTCAGTGATATTCAGATTTATCAGCAGCTCCTTGTTGTGTTTATATGAAATTAATACCTATGGTTACGTATAAGTGAAAATGAATGAGTTTTCTCAGTGACAAATCTCAAATGGACAAATTAATTTATTAATTTATTTAAATTTAGGTACATCCACATTAGGAACGGCCTTTAAAGGTCGAAAGTCATATAGAAGACTTTAGATGAATTTGAATGAAATAGTGTCAAAGCAGAACTTAGAACAAACTGAATTGTAAAAGTTCAAAACGTACAGAAAATAAAGGTCATATTTGCTCTGAAGCTAATTTGGTTAAATCTCTGTTGATTAAATACAGAGAAAATCCTGTATTTCTGCTAATTTCACTTAGAAAACCAATGGAAACGTAGCAGAGGTTAATCTATAGCAGATGTTTGCAGGTAATATAATTGAGTCACTATTCTATTAGTCTGGATCTTTTTCCCGTGTCTGGCTGCAGCTTTCACCTTCTTGTTTTATTATAAAAAGATGACATTTAATTCACAGTGTGAAAGAAGGAGCCTCCTGAGCAGCTTCTCCTCTAGAAAGAAAAACCCTTCCAGATCTTAATCTCCAGGATCTGAGGAACACGGCGCCTTCTCAGGTGAGTCACTCGCTCCCTCTGATGCAGATCTGATATCAAAAGAGCAGAAGAAGGAGAAGAAAGGAACTTCCTCTCACGTCCACACCTTTCATCCCACCTCACTTTACAACAACACACACATCAGCGTCTCTCCTGCCAACACTCTGCGGGAGAGAGAAACAAATGGCTCCACCGCCGAGATGAGATAACTCAGGACTCGGGTGTTATTGACTCTGCAGACTCGAACGAGTATAAAACCAAAATGGTATTGATTGGAGCCCTCAGAGTCCGTCTTTATGGTGTTGTTACCATTTCTGAAGCACATAAAAAGCTATGCAGGAGTTATAAATACACAACACGCCGGATGGATGAGCGTTTGTCCTCCTGTGGGACACGTTCACACCAGACAATGTCCTGCGTCACGCTGTCTCCCTGTGTCTCCTGCTGAACGAGGCTCTAACGAGAGTCACGCAGGGAAGTTCAGGCTCTAATGTGTCTCTCGTTCGGTTGTTTCCTGCAGAAGCAAACTTCTCTCTCGCTGCCTCTCTCCTCGCGGGGACAGAGCTGCTTTGGTTCACAAAGAGAGAGGAACAAAAGTAGGGCATCATCTCTATCTGGAGTTACAGGCACGAGGAAAGACAAAGCGCAGCAGACAGAGGAGCTGTGTGGTCCTCTGTCTGTCTGACGCCGTCTTCCCCCCCGTCTAGACATGTCCCCCGAACAAAGGAGGGATTTACAGACGCAGCTTTTAAAGAAGTCCAACTTTTTCCATCTTCTCGCTCGGCTCTGAGTCAACGTTTGGCTCAGTCGCAAGAAAACTGCAGAAACAGGATAAGGATCGGCTGGGAGACACTTATTATAACTTATCTGCACGTGTCACTCAGACAAAGACCTGAATCTGTGAAACAGGATCTGTGAATAGAGCTTTTATTTTGAAAATCCTGTCCTGTACAAGCAAGGGACAATAACGCTCTGTAACTTCTCTGTGCACTTTACATGAAACAACAAAGAAAGATGATAAATGCAATGTGCTCATATCATTTGCATATCTACTCCATTTAAGTGCTTTTGTTTCACCCTTAAAAAAACAACAGTTAAAAAGGTCAACGTTGTATTTGTGCTCTTTTTCGGAAAGGGGAATTTTAAACCACTGCATTTTATCACATTAATTATATGATTGTGTTGAAAGAAAAGTCCGCCGGGCAGATAAAAGACAAACATTCTGGATCTACCAGTGTAAATATTGAACAGGGCCTCACACGAGTGCAATTAAAAAGCAACAAAAGACCAAAAGATAAGATGGTGAAGTGAGAAATGTCAGTGTTAAAAACCATGTCTCCTGATCGGTTCAACATTCAGAATCAACATATTTAAGAAGCAGAGTTAGGAAATCAAACTTGATCCCTGTTTCTTTGGAGAATCCTGTTACTGAGCGTTCGGGTCTATTTTGAGCTTCACATGTTTCTCTGGCAGAATCGTGAAACTAAGTAAAACTCTGTGGGTTGAAGTGTTTTCCAGAACCTCCTGGTTCAGAACTCAGAGCTCAACGTTTCCTCGTCATCGGGCCGGAACTTGATTTTTCTTCACATCAAACAAACGAGCTTGGCAGGAAAGTGAAGATCTCTGACGCTGCTGCTGCTGCTGAGACTCGATCCTCACACAGACTCACATCTCACGCCTCCTGTGCAAACATCAGACTAACATGAACACGCAAAATAACTAAAACAACATTGTGTTGTTTGCAGGTGGCTGATTGAAGTTGTAGATTTTACGTCTTGTTTTTTTTAAAACCTCGTTATCACAGTAAAACACGTCTGATTGTTGTTGACACTTTGAAAACTGCAGATAGAACTAAGTGTGCTCCCTCTCCTGGAATTTATTAAACACATAAATACTCATATCTGTCCCTAAATATAACATGAAGCCCTTTGAGACTCCACTGTTTGTGACTGGACAGCACATTATGTGAAATGCTGATACAGGAGTAATTCATGGGGTTGGAAGCAGAAACTAATAAGACCGTTTTCCAGACGTGACCTCCGGGTAAAACATCTGAAAACTTGGCGACTGAGTTTCTGAGGTTCTCTGCAGAGACACGTTCACAACAGCAACAGATGCTCTGCAGGATTCAGGCGAGAGGTGGAGCTGCAGCAGCTTCTGTTCCAAGCACCCGACACCGTCCTCCCCACAGACTCTACAGACATCTGGGTCTGTGTCTTCGGGTTCTTTGGGTCTGTGGCATATTGAAATCCAGGTCATTGGTCACAGTTAGCCGTGATGTCAGCTGATCCTTTAGCTCCTGATGTCTCCTGTGTCCTCAAACACTCGAGGGCTTCGTGTGCAGCTCGGCCACCGACTGAGCTGAACCCCCCCGTCAGCGTGTGAACTCAACAATGTCAGATAGGAATCGAGCGATAGCGACAGGACGAGTGAGAGAGACGGCGAGAGAGAGAGACGGACAGGGAGACGATAAGAGGAGACAACTTTTAGTGAGACATCTGCTCTGGTTCCAGCTCGTGATGGAGAGGGAAGGCCCCGTCGCTCTGAGAGGTTAGGTAACTGGTGGACAGATGAAATCCAGGGCTGTGTGTGTGTCTGTCTGTGTGTGTGTGTGAGAGAGAAAAAGGAATGAAAAGAGTGAGAGTTTGTGTTCACCAGGGAGTTTTGCTGTACACGTCTTTGTGTACTTTCCTGCATGTGTGCATGTCTGGCAATGCAGAAATGATGACCCCAGTGTTTCTGTGGCCCAGAAGTGCCACAAGGCATCTTTTATTAACTAGAGTTTGGCTGAGCTTGACCCATTTGGAATGTGTGAGCGAGCTGCGCACACACACACACACACACACACACAGACACACACACACACACATGTTGATACACGTGTGTGTGTGAGATCCGCTCGCACTCCAAACAGTGCACGTTATCATAAACTGTAATAAAAAGTCAATGCGTCTCTTTCTTCCTTCAGACTCTGTTTACCCCCCCCCCCCCCCCCCCCCCCCACACACACACACAGACACACTCACACTCTCTTCTGCTGTGGCTTCCCACCACGTCAACATGTCTGTGTTGACTCCACAGCCGGAGGTCTAAGACAGGTGGAAACCACGTTCATTATCCAGTGAGAGGGGGGACAACAGTGAAAGCAACCTTACCAAGTAAATAATTCATTATCAAGTTATTATTAAATCTTAATTTTGAGGCTTCAAAGACACAAAGGGATAAGATATTAAACCTTTAAATCAAAAGAAGAGATTTGGACCAGAGCTGCAGAAGATCCATTTTTTAAAGCTCGACCCTGAACGTCCACGTAACACAGACTGAATTCTTTATCCAGGGAGAGGGAGGCCACCGGCAGGAGCTGCCTTCACACACAAACACCTCAATCTTACTTTCTTTACTTCTCTATTCATCTTCTCTCTGGTAACGTCTGGTGCTTTAGCTGCCAAGGACGAACTCCTCATGTGCCCGACGAGCAGGAGCCGCATGGCGGGGGGGGAGAAGCCTCATCTGCCTAACGCTGCTTATTAGCAAAGATCTAAAAACAGAGCTGGCCTCCATCCCTGTGGAGAGTTCAGATCGAGCTGCTCTGCAAAGTGAGAAACTCAGCACAGGTGTTTTATTGAAGGAAGAAACTTTCTATTGTAGAGAAGAAAGGAGCCAGGGAATTAAATTACTTATTATAATTTATGTTATAGACATAAAGTGTAATTATTTAACTTAAAATAACACAAATTGTGATATTAAACAGTTAAATCTAATATTTGATATTCCAGAGATTTGATCCAATTTCACTTTGATTCGTTGTTTGTTAAAACTTTCGACCCTAAAAGGTTTTCTAGGTTAATTTGTTTTGCAGGAACTGTTTTAAAAAGCTGTGCAAGTTAAAAATGACCTTCACTGTTCTTTCTTCTGACTTCTGGAGAAACAAGCCACAGGAATCCACCTTGACTCGTTTCTACCTTGTTGTATTTTAGATGCTGTTTGTGTTCAAGTTGTTTGTTTGAGAACGATATCTAAAGAAAAACACAAGATATGTATATATTTATTTTTCTTTTTGATATTAAAGTAGAAATGTTGAGAATAAAGTTGAATCAAATTTGAAGAAGACCACATGTGACTCCTACCAGCTTCTCCATTTAGAGCTGGAGGAGACGTCTGAAATACTCACGAAAAAGGAGAAATGAATTATTGGACTTGTTATTTTATTGTTTTCCGGTGCTTTTACTTTGCAAAGTCCCAGAACATGTCTGAAGATACAAACTAGGGGAGAAAGATTCTGAAGCAGATTTCCCTGATGATTTTTTTTTCTATACTTTATTTTACTAGTGATTCAATCAGTTTTGTCAAATTCCAAATCTCCCATTGACCTGTTTTGACTTCCTGAGATGCCTTATTCTTCCAGTCTTGATTTGATGTCTGAGCTCTCTGGTTCAAACTGGTCTGATTGGACCGACCTCACTGGTGAAGAGTGAATCCAGCAGCTGAGTGTGAAGATGCTGCTCAGCTGCAATTTGTCTGATTACTCAGAAAGTGAAAACTTTTTGTCGAGAACAAAACTCGTCGTCTTCAGTAAAAATCTGTGAGTTTAAATTTCCTCTTGCAGCTCAGCGGATCATTTGAGATCAAGCAGTTCAGGAGAAACAGATTTTTAAGTAAAGCATATCAATCTAGGAACATGAATTTTAAAAGGACGGTTGGTGTTTCTTATGAATAATGCAGCTTTTCATAGCAATGGACACACACACACACACACACACACACACACACACACACACACACACACACACACACACACACACACACACACACACACACACACACACACACACACTATTTGTCCGCGCAAAGTAAAAACCAGGCACTAAACCTGCTGCTTCATTTCCCACTGGAGTGACTGGAGATATAAATACAAGCCCTCATGGTCGAGTGTTTGATGAAAGCTTTGTGCAAATAGCATACAAATGTGTATGACACCATCCTTGCACCCAAACACACACACACACACACACACACACACACACACACACACACACACACTTACTGAGGCACTCTCCAGTGGCAGCGTTGAGGAAATGGCCGTCTTGGCAGCTCGTCCTGCAGTAGCCGCTCTGCAGGGAGGCCAGCGGGGGACAGGAAGTGCAGTCGGCCTGGGAGGAGCCGGCACAGGACTGGCAGGACGGGTGGCACCCTGCGGGGGGGGGGGGGGGGGGACAGGGTCAGAGAGCAGGCAAGAAAATACATTTAAATAATGACTGAGACACCCACGATCTCAAGACTTCTCCAGGCTCAACCCAGAGGGGGGAACACACACGGAGGACGCCCCCCCCCCCCGCCAGAGTTAAACTGGGCTTTAAGGTCCAGTTTAACTCTTTATAGAGCCTTTCAGTAAATGTGCAATAAACACAAAAATCTATGAGAGGAAAGACGCTGAGATCTCAGGCCAGCTGCAGATTAGATTCTTTTTGTTGGTTCTGTCCCCGTTTATTTACCTCACACTGGTTTGATTCATTGCCGTTATGAGAAAAATAACCATCACTAGAGCTTAAGTATAAAAAGTAACAGCACTAAAACTTTGATGGTAGAATTTTATCCTAACAGAGACGGACATGAGTAGTTTTAGTGCGTCTGGGTTGTTTGTAACGGGCCAATCAACACGGAGGGAGACGAGGAAATTGACAAACCCATTTATTTTGGTGTGTAAGAGGAAATATAATCTGTGGAATCTTTGGCTGTGCCTCGTGTCAGTGTGTGTGCAGCACAGAAGCTGGATAGAGAAGCTCTCACCTTGGCACTCACTGTCCTGGACAAAGAAGCCCTGGGGACAGGAGGGGCCACACTGGCCCTCGTGCAGGCTGGACGGGGACGGACAGGATGTACAGTTGTCTGCAGAAGGTCCAGCACAGTGCAGGCAGGTGGGATGACACTCTGGAAAGGAAACAGAGACCGAGAGGATTTTAATTTTCACTGCGAGAAGGAAGAGTCCCCTGAAGCCTGAGTTCACTCCATCGAAAACTTCACTCTCCCACTGCAACAGAAATGAGATAAAAGGACAAAACGAGAGGAAAATCCACTCCCCAGGTTTCAAATGTTGCTGTATCTGGTTTATTTTTGCAGAATTTTCCCGGAAATAGTTTTGCTTGTGGGACAAAATGCAATTATTCTTGGTGTTAAGATCTCCGAGGCGTCGAGGGGCGTCCTGCTGAAGTGTGAAATCACCTGAGGACCATGTGGACTTGTTTTACTCCATTACTGATTCAGCCCGACTGCTGCAGCATGAGTGCATCACAACCAAATACAAGAACTTCACCTAAAAGTACTTTCTGTTCCTGTTCCTGAGCTGCTTCCAGTTCTCGCCACTGTCTCTGTTGTCCTGCATCTGCCCTGCTGGATCCGGCTCCTCCCCTATTGGCACATTCACCATCTGATCTCAGGTCTGGACCCGGTGCTGCCAGCCAGCAGTAATGTAATGTAACACTCGTACGAGGCCAGCAGCCCGCCTCACCCTCCAGAAGCTGCATGCATTAACACCAGAGCCGGTGCCAGCTCACGAGAGAGCGTTCCAACGCGGCCGCGAGCCAACCACGACTTCACAAATACACTCGGCTGCTGTTTGAAGTTTAGAGACTGGAACATAAAACCTCCCAGGTGATTGTTTTAGAATCATTTAACGTGTAATCAGAATTAAATTGATGATAAACTTATTAATTTTAATTTAATTAAACATACCAGACCCTCGTTAAGTTAAAGACAAGGAGAGTTTACTTCTGTAGCGAAAACAACTGAAGCTTCTGAAAATATGTCAAGATGAATATTTATAGGCCTCAGTTGATCTTTGAATCCAAGTGGCTACAAATTCATTTTTAAGAAATTCCCTAGAGTTGTCCAAGAGGACAGTAACACGTTGTGAGGCCAAGAAAAAAGAAAAATACATTTGACCTTTGACCTTTGACCACCCAGGTCTAATCACTTCATCCTTATGTCGAACTGAATGTTTGAACCAGATTTGAAGATGTCCCCTCAATGAGTTCTTGAGATATTGTGTTCACAAGACAAATAACACTTTCTAAAATACTTTTTACCTGATGCCAGTATTTTAATTAAAGTACAGGTTTGTACTGTTGTGAGTTTTGAATATCTTCTCCTTGCATCTTTCTCCATGTGTGTAGTGTTACGGCAGCAGCATTCCTCTTTGTCTTTCTTTAAATGCATAAAACACACAACCTCTCTGTCCCTGGATATTTACTTTTCTCTTATTTGCCCTTCGCCCCAAAACACAGCTGCTCTGCCTCCTCTTCATCTTCTCCGACCTCAAAGACGACAAATAACCCAGCACCATAAGTGTGTGTGTGTGTGTGTTTGTTTAAAGGACCTGATTTTTTTATGCACGGATGTGTGTGTGTTTATAATTACTGCTCTCTGCATTCTTTCACAGAGCTGTCAGCTGTATCCGGCTGTTGTGTACACACAGCGCACGACAACCTGGCAGGAGCAAACTGCTGCTCTCTACCTGAGCCAACACAGCCGAGTGTGTCTGTGTGTGTGTGTGTGTGTCTGTGTGTGTGTGTGTGTGTGTGTGTGTGTGTGTGTGTGTATGTGTGTGTGTGTGTGTGTGTGCCTCAATGTCAGAGCGAGGACTTTGCAAAGTCACGGCGGTGTCACATGCATAACCGTCAATCTGACATCCTCCCCCCCCCCACACACACCACCACCACCTACCCATAATCCCCTTCTCCTCTGTCAAACACGGCACGTTAATTGGCGACAGGCTAAATGCTTCCGTGATGGAGTCGACCACCCAGCTGTGTGCTCCCTCGTGCATGAACACGCCAACAACACATTGAGCTCGTGCAGACAAACAAGCGACACACAAACCTTCATGTTAAGAGTCATACCCCCCCCCTCCACACACACACAGACTCGCACACAGGCATATTAAACCGGCCTGGATGTGTGATCTGTCACAGGGCGGAGAACACACATTGATTCCTGTGGAGCCTGAACTCATGTGCGAGGTCGTCGCACACAATCCGCTGCACGAGTCCAGAGATCACATTAGTTTCTTGCTTTGTGCTGATGGGCTCATAACTCGAGGATGTGATATGTTTAATAAGGTCCTGGTACAGAGCGGGCGGAGCATTGTGTTGGTGCAGCGTTGTGTAGATCACACACATCTGAAGTGTGTTATCGATCGTTCACATTGATTATGATCTGTTTCTAGAAATCCATCCTCAGCTCGGAGAGACTGTGGAGTTAAAAATAATAGAGTCCGACTGATATGGATTCTGTGAACCGATGCTGACACCGATATTAGGAAGGAAAATCCAATACTGTTAAATTGACCAATAAATAAATAATATGTATATATATATATATATATATTAGAAAATGATCAAACCCTTACGTCAGAGAAATGTAATTGAAGCTTGATATTTCAAAGTTTAACCATAAACTTTAAACTATAAATAACTATAAATAAAACCAACACACAACATCACTTACACATCTTTTCTGCTTAATTAAAATAAGTATATCAGAATAAAAGACAATATAAAGATGAGATGACAGCTTCCGAAGTAGAGCTCGATCATTTGGATCATATTTATAGTTGATGAGAAGAAAAGACAGAAAAACATATCGGCTGACTTTATACATCCGGAGGAATTCTACAGATTTATAGATGCATCCATTAAAGTGGAGCAGCTTCCCTCCAAGCTGCTTCCTGATGGATAGCAGCTCTCATTCTCCTTTAATGGAAACAAACACAGAAGCCTATAGATGTCGTTTCCCAAGCGGGTTTCTTCTGGATCTTACTATGGATCTTCCTGAAGGTAACTCACCTAATCAGCTGTCGTGGGAAAACCTCCCTCAGTGAAACCTGTCGACCCAGAGAACAGATCTGCAGCCTCACTGGTGTGGGTCAGCTATATAAAGCTGCTGGTCAGAGATCCCACTCGAGACATAGATACATGAAGAGCCTGTCCCTCAAAAGTTAAGTGTCAAAGTTGTTGTGTTTTGATCTGATTCAGACGTTTTGTACTCGGCGTCTGAGAAGAAGAGTCGGGAGTTCCCCTGCTGTGAAGGTTTGAGTTCACAGCAGATTGAAGAGATGGAGACTGGCAGGATTCAGAGATGACAGGCAGCGACACATCAGTCATCATGCTGCGTCTCTGCTTGACGCTATATAACCAGAGTTATACAGCAAACTACACTTATAAGGCCTAGTTTGATGAATACGAACCAATAATGTCTAAACAGGGAACACACACTTTAAATCAAGATGGACGACACGTCTCAACTTTGCACTTTCCAGAAATGAAGTAAAAATATCCAGAATATGAACAACACCGTTTGGCATATTTGGAATCAATGTGCAGTTCCTCTCTCCTCTCTCCTCTCTCCTCTCTCCCCTCTCCTCTCCCCTCTCCCCTCTCCCCTCTCCTCTCTCCTCTCTCCTCTCTCCTCTCTCCTCTCTCCTCTCCCCTCTCCTCTTTCCTCTTTCCTCTCTCCTCTCTCCTCTCTCCTCTCTCCTCTCTCCTCTCTCCTCTCTCCTCTCTCCCCTCTCCTCTGTCCTCTCTCCTCTCTCCTCTCCCCTCTCCCCTCTCCCCTCTCCTCTCCCCTCTCTCCTCTCTCCTCTCCCCTCTCCTCTTTCCTCTTTCCTCTCTCCTCTCTCCTCTCTCCTCTCTCCTCTGTCCTCTGTCCTCTGTCCTCTCTCCTCTCCTCTCTCCTCTCTCCTCTCCCCTCTCCTCACTCCTCTCTTCTCTCTCCTCTGTCCTCTGTCCTCTGTCCTCTGTCCTCTGTCCTCTGTCCTCTGTCCTCTCTCCTCTCCTCTCTCCTCTCTCCTCTCCCCTCTCCTCACTCCTCTCTTCTCTCTCCTCTCTCCTCTCTCCTCTGTCCTCTCTCCTCTCTCCTCTCTTCTCTCTCCTCTCTCCTCTCTCCTCTCTCCTCTCTCCTCTGTCCTCTGTCCCCTCTCCTCTGTCCTCTGTCCTTTCTCCTCTCTCCTCTCCCCTCTCTCCTCTCTCCTCTCTCCTCTCTCCTCTCTCCTCTGTCCTCTCTCCTCTCTCCTCTCTATGCTTTAAGCGTGCAGCAGCTCACTTGTTTGTCTGTGATTGTGTTGATGTGTACATAAACACTGGAGTGTGTGAGCCCATGTTTACACACACTCCTCTAACAGTACTTAGGACAGTAGCTGTCTCAAACACACACACACACACACACACACACACACACAGACACACACACACACACACACACACACACACACAGACACACACACAGAGTTGCACCTGAACCCTGCGACTCTCCGCTGAGTGAAACCTTTTGTTCCTCACAGCAGAGGCGGAGTGGAACGGCTGATTTACATAGAGCTGTGAATGGAGCTTTAACGACCATCAGCCCCCTGCGCGTGGAGCTGGTTGGGGAAGCTGGGAGTGAGTGCACCTGGATGAGTGGCACTTAGTCCGACACACCAGCAGAACCACACTGAGACGAGCAGGTCAAAGCCACTTCTCTGCAGAACCATCGTCCAAAATGTGAAACTTCAATATTAGATTTTTAGAAGTTGGTGGAAGCACGATTCAGATGACATCAGGGAACATGGAGGTTATTTATGGCCGATGCTTTTATCACCCATGTTCATTTTGCTTTAACGTCGACATCAGCGACCATACAAGACTGGTTTTACATGTTACTGGTTTCACATGTTACTGGTTTTCCACGACTAGAAGCAACAAACCCTCTGATTCCATCCCCGCCCACACACACTGGGAGGTATGAGGCAAGCTCCTCTTTGCTCCCTGTAGCTAATCGCTGACCAGCTGCCCCGAGGCGAAGAGGAGGCTGTTATCACTGAAGTCACGACAAGATGCTGCAGATAGAGTCCGAGAGAGAATCGCATCAGTCCTCAGCCGGCAGCCGACTCCTCTACCCACTGAGGAGGAGCGGGCGAGCAGCTCCGACCTCAGACCAGGATGTCAACAAGTCTAACGGCTGCAGGATGAAGAGGTTTCCATCGCTTCTTACTTCTGTGAGGCTTCTGCAAATCATGAGGAGACAATGAATATGATGATGTGTCCCATCGCTCTGCAGGGGGCATGCTCCCGTCAATCAAACAACACTTTTTGTTCACTAATGAAGTTTCTCCTCCAATTCTGAATATCTTGTTTTTGTGAATATCCTCTTTCCATGTCTCGCTCGTGGGTGAGTGAGGAAACTCAATCTTAAAGCGTCTGGTTCCTGTATCGGCTCCGTGTGCTGGTCCCATGTGATTAAACAGATAATGGGCGTTAGTGGACGCTCCACCTACGACTCATGGATTTGTAATTGTCTCCTGCAGGAGGATTAAGGAAATCCAATACTGCCGACGGCTTCTCGATTCCAGGTGAAGTAAACAAAAGTCTGTTCTTGGCTCGGTCTGAACTTAAAAATCAAAGCGAGGCACACTCATGGCTTCCTGTTTATCATATTCAGGCTGTTTGACTCAAAAATGATGAGTCTCATTCCTCTGAGGTAAAAAGCAAGACGACTCACTTAACTCAGGAAAATGTTTTTACTCCTTGAGAGATTTCAAACTCCGACCCTCGGAGAACCAGAGAGCAGGTTTCATATCAGTGGTGAGACTCGCTTCCCTCTCACGGGACTTTGGAGGAATAACCAATTACAGTGTTTCAAAGTTACAGGAATCCAGGAGCCGTCAGTTAACAGGAAACTATAACAACATTCCTCTGGGGGAGCCTGTAATTGAGATGATGGAGCTGAGCTGCACCTCCACCCTGACAGACAGCTGCTGAGTGACTGGAAAACAGACTCATCTGCACCGACGAGGATCCTACCCAGAGTGCAACTGGGCCGCGGGTTTCAAACCCAGGGGCTGCAGCTCTGTATTGAGTTTCTGTTTCCCAGGAGTCGAGTCACGTCTGTGTACGACACAAAAGACACAAATCCAAACTATCGCGTGTCCTCGTTCTGTTTCCTGTCACCGTGACCTTTGTCTGACATTTACCGGGGAACTATTACGAGTCTGAACCTGAAGGAGACACATTCAGTTTGATTATTTTAATTAGTGTTATTACTGGAAAAGGTTTGGATGCTCTAACGTTGAGAGAACACATCTCTTTCACTCTTATCCACCAAACACTTCTAAACCTCTTTCCAAGTTGGCTTCCTCGTTGCCTTGGTTGAATAAACACCATTTTGTTTCCTTGTCGTGGATTTTCCTCTGAGCTCTGATTGAATTTGGTCGAACAAATCAATTCACCGCTCCGGACTGAGTGCAGATTGACTCGTTAAGGGATGACTGGTAAACAGCCGTGACCGGTGGCACACAGAGAGACGCCGCTGGTGCTTCTCACATACAACAGGAGGGAATCGAACCCAAAGTGTGAACGTGCGCCTCACCTCTGCACGTCTGCAGGTGGTCCAGGAAGCTGCGTGCGGGACACGCGGCCGTGCAGACGCCATGCAGCAGGACACCGGGCTGCGGCAGGAGGGCCTCCTCTGGCTTGAGGCAGCGGAGGCAGTCTGAGGCCAGCGGCCCGACGCAGGAGCGGCAGGACGGGTGACAGTCTGACAACACGAGAGGTCAAGGGTCAACACGGAGGATTATCAATCACTCCAACTGGCATTTTAATTCAAACTGGTTCTTACTGTGGCAGGTGTTGTCCTGCGAGTAGAGCCCCTCCCCACAGGCGTCCACACACTGGCCCTGATGGAGGAGGAGCCCGGCCGGACACAGACTGCACTGGGAGACAGAGGGACCCCAGCAGGAGGCGCAGGAGCTGTGGCAGGCTGCCGGGGTTCAGGGGACACAGTTAGAGATGGACAATCACTCTGTGTTGTGATCACAGGTTGCATTTCTGCACAATAATGAATCCCATAAATTAAATTCTGAAAAAAGACGGCTTAAAACAGATTTCGATCAAAACACAGATTTCCTTTTCTCACGACTTTAAAAGGTCAACAATGACGTGTTCGGTGTAACTCGGGTTTACCTCTGCAGCGGTTGTGGTTGTCCAGGTAATGCTGAGCCGGACACTGGCTGATACATTTCCCATGATGCAGTGCGGTGGCTGGAGGGCAGCTCATGCACTTGGGGTTGTCAGGGAAACAGGAGGCGCAGGACGAGTCGCAGGCTGTGAATATTAATTCATGTTGGAAAGATAAGAATCACAAGCTCAGTTTAAAAATGAATGTATATACAATTTTACGTGAGGAAGAACAAAATGTTTGTTTTAAATCCGTCACTTTGACAAATCAACACGTCCAAACACACTGAGATCTCTGATGGAGACTAAAACCACCCGGGGGGGACGAGACAAACTAAACCTCTCGGATCCGGTCCAGGACAAAACCCCGAGGACACGAAGAGAGAAGTTAAACCCGTCAGCTCTCAAGATGTTGACATTTCAAACCAGCCGTCAACTGGGAACTTCTAATGGACGTGACCTTTTTACCAGGAGCATCCCCCAAGTTTTGACATTTTGCCAAAACATGTCTCGTCTCTGAGTGACGCGTCCCCTCGATGTGAGCGGGAGGTAAACACACAGCCCCCCCCCCCCCCCTTCTCTATATGCTGCCGAGTTCACCGCCGCCCTGAGGGACGCCTCCTCTTCCTCCTCCTCTTCATCCCAACACTCAAAAATAGAAAACATTCATATTCATACAAGATCTTCTTCCACTCAGAGATTCTCATTAGTGGAGGAGAGAGCAGCTAATTACTGTGGTCTTTCTTTTTTTCTTTTTAATTGTTTGTTTCTGTCTCCGGCTGCTGCTGACTTCACACTCTGGCGCCTGATGGCGTGGAAGCTGGCGAGGATCCTCAGGGAGAGACAAGCCCAAACAAACCTTCACCTCCAGCTCACCGCCGACAGTCACGCTCTTATTGTTTCGGGTTGAGTTCAGTGCAGCGCCACATCCTGTGACACGTGATGGGCCCACGCGTGTCAGGTGGCGGTGAAACGACCGCACAGACCCACGTGTTCACAGATACTAGAATTCAAACTGTTTCCCTACGTTTGTGGACAACAGATAAATGTGCAGATAGAATGACTTCATAGTTTAATTACATTTTTTGCAAACTTGTTTTTCTGCGGTGGGAGAATTCTCAGGAAAACAAAAGTACCTGCATCACTTTGTATTATAAGATTAAGTATAATAAATAGAATAATATGGCGGCTGTAATAGTACCTTTGCACAGTCAACAAAATACATTTATATAAATTTACAGATGCCTGCAGAAGTTAAGTGTGTTTATACCTGGAGAAATCCACGATATATGTATATATTATATATTATTATTATGTATTTCTTTACCAACAACCTGTCAGGAACTGCAGATAACAGACAGTCCATTTGTCGATATATATAAAGTTTTTATTTATAGATAAAGACATGTCAGGTAAGTCAGTTAAAGGGTAAAGTATGGGTTTATAAATGTATTTATGTGTCCTTCAGTTTAAACTGACTTGAGGAGAAGCTCCGGGTTCGAGTCCCATGTTTTTAACATGTCCTCGTCTCAGTGTGTTAATGTGTCGTGTGTTACCGTGGCAGACGCCGTCCTGACTGTAGAATCCAGCGCCGCAGTCCGGGACACATTCCCCGTCCTTGAGCAAGGCAGCCGGGTCTGAGCAGGACACACACTCCTGCTGGGTCGGCCCGCTGCATTCAGAGCACGACTCGTGACAGTCTGAGGAAAAGATCACAAAGAAAGTGTTGTGTTGGTTTCAGATTTGTGGTTTTTTACACATCATGACTCCGGCTAAACTTTGAAATCAACTTCTCTCTCTTAACCTTTCTGCTCTTTTGGGTCCAGACCAAACAAACAAGGTGTGAAAGGACATTAAATCAAATCTTTCCAGAACAACGATACCTAGAGTTGGATTTGAGTGTCATGAATGATTTATTGCAAATGGTATAAATAATGCAGAAACACTGACCTTTAACAAAACTTATTTATTTAACGCAGAAGCTGCTTTAAAGGTTGTAGGAAAAAAAACCTGAAAACTAAATAATGTGTGTGTGTCTGTGTGTGTCTGTGTGTGTAGGTGTGTGGTCTGTGACGCTATTTACACACTAGTAAAACACATGTTATCAGCCATGACGAACAGTGAAAGCAGGATTTAACTGTGGGTCTGGCAGGTGTGTCAGCAAGAGGACACCAGGAATAACACACACACACACACACACACACACACACATACACACACACTCACACACACACGTCATCCCTCATAATTCCAGTGAATTAATCCAGTTTAGTTTTTGATGAAATGGTGGTAATGCTGATTAAATGTCCGTATTTCTGAGCCTTCGCAACCACCTGCGAATTCATACCTGTGTGTGTGTGTGTGTGGGGGGGGGAGGGGGGTGTCATTGAATCCCATGAACAAATAGCAGCTCTCTAAACCCTGTACCAGCATCGACTGGTCTGGTCCCAGGCGGTTTGCCAGCGTCCAGATGCCACAAAACAGTCACCAGAAAAAAACAACAGAAGAAAGAAAGAAAGAAAGAAAGAGAGAAAGAAAGAAAGAAAGAAAGAAAGAGACCAGAACAAACAGGAGCTGCAGGAAAACACGGGAGGAAAGTGACGACTCTGTTTACTTCACAAGTAACAAAAGATGTCTGATGCACACAAGCTGCTGCTCGGCTCCAGGAACTCTGCACAGATTAAAAACCTTTCAACAGGGAATTCATGTTCGCTGGAATATTCAGATTCTTTTATTTGTGATTTTGAAATCCCGGCTGACGGGTCCATCGATCATCACACAGAGAAAGTCACTTTCTTTCTTTTCGGTCTTGTTGTTCGAGGTTTGTGGCAGAACTCCAAGAATCCTTCCTGAAGAGGTCGTTAGAGGCTCCTCTGGGGTTTCCCCTTTCTTTTGTAGACGCCATTGTTGTTTGCATATTGTAAAATGTCCCAAAAATGTCAGAGGGAGTTCTTCAGAGAAAGGAGGATGGAGAAAGTTCAGGAAAACTCACAACGAGCGAGTGGGCCTGTGTGTGACGTCTGTACAAACACAAACATCTCAGGATGAAGAAGAGGAGCCGTACACGAAGAGGACGAAGAGACATGATGCTGGGGTCAAAGGTTAAGAGGTGACGGGAGAGAGAGAGAGAGACACAAACAAGTGAAAGTCAAAAATAAAGAAAAGAGCTGAGGAGGTGAAATAAACTGAGACGAGCAAAACTTAATTGAATCAGCTCTGAGTAAGAAGAGCTGATGAGAATCTCACTCACTTGATTGGACTTCACCAAGTATGTTGGTGGGGGGGGATAAATCTGATCCTTCATGTGTCACTCTCACTTTATCATCTACACAACACAGATTTCACAGCAGCAACACAACTCAGCTTCTAACAACACTCACGGCCACACTTCACCTCCAACACGTTTATGTAACATGAGGCAAACTGTATTTAAATTAAGTTTTATAAACAACTCCACAGCAAGATCATTAAAACTTGTCGAAAAGTTTTAATGATCTTGTTATTTAGTTCTTTTCTGTCTTTCATTCTGAGCGAGTTGTATTTTATTAAAACCTCAGAATAAAGATGGATGACTAAGTGAAGCCAAAGTGCCTCCATCGCCCCCTGGTGGCTGACAGCAGCATTGTTCTTAACTCCAGCCTCCTCCATGTGAGTGACTTTGACATGGACCAAACTAAACTCTTCTCATAAGTTTGGTCTCATACAGTAAAATCAGCTTTTGCAATTTGTCACCTTTTGTGTTACACTATTTATTATCCATGTTAACTAGAATAAAATAGAGTCCAAAGAATATTCTGAAGACTTTGAAACACATCACAGCGCCTTCCCTTCGCCGGTCCCTCGTTCTTTTCTTCTCTTTCCTCTGCTCTTCACACTCAGGGTGAAGAATTACCAGCGACCGGCGGCCAAATTGAGTTTTCCACACGTTTTTACAGTGGGTGGATAAATCTGTCTTTTCTCCCAGCGTGGGATTTAAATCACTGACACCGGCTGATTTAAAGAAACCAAGCTGCTGCTCTCTGAGATGTCTTCACCTCCGAAATGGTAAATCATCCACGTTTTTATATTTCACAGAGGACGACTTGAGGAAGAATATCAGGACGTTCCACCGGCTGCTCAGCTCGTGTGTGCAGGATAACACAATCCCCATATCACAGTGGATATACAGTTTGTTTGTGTTTCATCATGTTCACTGTGTATTCACGTCCTCCTCAGAAAGTCGTGATGATGTCAGTGACTCGCCAACATCTTGAGTTTCCCCACCTTGAGACAACGCTCACGATGAAGCATTTGGAACAAATCCAGAATATTTTAAAACCATGTTTAAAAATGTACGGCTCCAAAAAATGTGCCTGAAACCATTTTTGTCTGTGATCATGTGATTGCACTGAAAGTTTGTTAAGCTGTCGTTGGTGTCAATCATCCCGAAGTAAAGTTTCCTGTTTCGCTCTGGGAGAAAAGTTTCCGCTGCAGATTGGAGCCCAACAGGTTGACTGACAGCTGAATTACTGTCCTGGCTCCACTCTTCAATTTGTATGCTCCTCAGCACTTTCTATTTCCTCTCTAACACCCCCCCCCCCCCCCCCAGGTCTCTGTCTCTGCTTCTGAAGACATGAACCCGTCTCTTCCCACGATGCTCTCCTCTCTCTGTCCCGGCCTCTTTCTTGCCTCAACCCTCTGGCCCCACTCTCTCTCTGTCGAGCTTCACACCAGATTTCTTGTCATTGCTCTTTCTCTCTGTGTCTGTTTCTCTCGCTCTCTCAAGTCTTTTCTTTTCTCCAGCTCTTCACACTCTTGTTCAATTTTAATGTCCTTCTTTTCTAGACGCAGTGTGTCGGGGCTCCTCAGAGGCTCCGTGGTTCCTCGGCTCGGAGATGAGATGATGAACAGTCTGAACACAGTCATTAGCTCCTCACTCAGCCGCTGCACGTGTGCATTAAATGTTCATAACAAAATCCACGTACTCACAACTAAATTCTGTATTTTTTTTCCTTTTTAAATAATGAATCCCTTCCAGCCGGGAATTTAACCCTATTTTTGCAGACGAAGCAAAAAACACAAGCGAAGGCAATTGGCAGCTTCCTGTACACGATGTGACTGAATGACCGGGTCACTCTGCACACTCGCTCTCCACAAAATGGTTATAGCCAACAGGGGGGGGGGGGGGGGATTACAACTCCTTTACCTTGCCCCGCGCAGGAAAGCAATTTATTTTCCTGTGCAGCCCAAAGAGCAAAGTTATCAGCAAATGTAATCCCAGCAGGCCAGTTGCCAAAAAAGCTTCTGTAAAGACAGCTCTGCATAGACCGGGGGGGGGGGAACACACAGCCACACAGTGCAGCAGATAATATTCACACTCTGTCCTTCTGGGTGGGTTATGGGGGGGGGGGGGGGGGGGACACGAGTACTGCCATGGCTGCCAAACTCACAAACACACACCTTGAACGAGATGGAACCAGAGATTCAGTAATTAAACTCAGCACAGCTCTTCAAAATAAGAGACAGGGGCTTCAGGTGAAAACGCCTTCTCCTGTGGAATCAGCTGTTGCAGCAGATTTGAATGTGATTTATTCTGACGGTCGCAGAATGAAAAACTGCTCATCTCAACTTTAGAGCAGGAAACTAAAACTCTAAACGTGTTAATCTCCTGAGTGAGAATCAAACCTGTGAGCAGGAGACTGAAGGGATCGTTAAGTGATGCAGTGAATTGATTAAATCTCCAGGTTTTCTTGTCTTTTAAAGATAAAGTAAACATTTAAATGTGTTTTGGAGCTGTTAACTAAATTAAATGACTGATGAAATGCATTAATGCTGGTTTTAATATTACATTTATTACCACTTTTATAGACGAAGGTACTCATAGCGCCACCTGGTGTTTTATATTGTTTTGGGATGTTTCTACATCATAACATTAATCGACTGCATTTTTAAATCTACACTGAAACAACAACCTCATGGTCAACCATCCAGAGTCGTCCCCATCCTACTGGTTCCACTGTCCAACTCCAGAAAACTGTGACACAACTTGTTTGAATTGATCAAATGACCAGCAGCCATATTTCAAACACGTCTCTCAGTATCAACAGTTAAAGAAGTTTGAAGTTGTTCTACCTCAGCTCTGACTTTCCAGACTTTGGTCAAACCTCTTTTCAATATTTTTTAATTGCAACCGAGAAAACAAACTTTCTTAAACTTCCTGATCTTTCGATGCTTTTTATTGTCTTCAGAGATTCTGCTTCCATCGTTGTTATTTCTCCTCAGACCTCAAACACTGTTCTCTTCTCGCTTTAGCAGGAAGCTGGAAACACAATTACTCTACTTTGTTTGGACTCTGCAGCTGAACAAGATAGATTTCAGGAGAATTCAACAGAATAGATGTGTTAAGGAATCAGCTGTAGTTTAAAGATATTCTAAGCTGAATATTAAACCCTCTTTCTTCTTCCCCTCCCGGCCCGACTCCCAGAGACACGTCGTGAGGAGATGCTCAGTCTGTGTTGATCTCACCGAGCTGTTACAGATGACTGGGGTGGGGGGGGGGTAGAAGGAGTAACTCGTTAGAGAGGACGAGAAGAAAAGGAGACAGGGGAACAAGAGAGGACAATATCTTTAGCACAACACTCGCCCATAATTATTAATGAGCTGACTCATTAATACATGCACAGACAGTCCCCCCCCCCCCCCCCCCCCCCCCCCCCTCGGGAGGCCTGCAGCAACACACCGGGCTCTGGGTGGTCCTGGTCCTCTGCCAGAAAACAACAATCCACCATAAAGCGCCCCCCCCCGCACCTTCCCAACACCTCACACACTCACTACAGACGTCCTCTCCCATCCCCTCTCCTCTTCCACCTCCTCCCTCGTTCCCTCCTGCAGATTTCACCCATAAACAAACGTGGGGAGTCCAGAAGTGGTGTGAGACTTTGTCTATATGACTACATGTACGTTTTGAAAAGTGGTTTTCTAACTAAAACCTGTTTTTCCTCCGTCTGAGCACAAACGTCACATGTGACAGGAGCCTGACGAATCGGTGAGGACCTCGTCATGACCGTAGAGACCCAATAAAGCAAGTGTGATCATTTCTAAACCTCTCAGTCTCAGCCTGTCCAAACTGAAACTCCTACACGTGGTGTGGACGCAGCCTGAGACACACGGAGGGTTCGATCAGTGAACTCCGACACCACTGATGAGGGTTTTCCACAGAATCAAATCTGCATTGATGCACATTAAATGCATGTCAGGGGACATCTTGCATCACTGCTGCTACTGTATTCATTCTTATTCTCCAGTGCATCACTGGAGAATGGAGTTCCTGCAGCGGTAATGCAGTCTGGAGTCTGGATTAATGCATGAGAAGGGATTTCTTCAACGGAGGCCGCCGGCGTCTGCGGCACCGAAGCAGGACCGACGCAGCATGAATGCATAAAGTGGGATTTCCAGGAGGAGGTTTTTGTACAATCGCCAGAACTGTACGTACACAGGAAGCTGGAAGGATGGAGGCAGGATAAGTCAAAGCTGGATTCCCTACAATGGCTGCCGGGATCTATCTGGTTTAAGCTCGTCCAAGGAGCTCGTTCTCGGGGAGGTCTGGAATTCCAATCCTCCTGACAATGTTCATTAAGGTGTGAAATTGAGCTGCAGAACCGGCCTGAATTTAATCACATTATTCTGCTCTCTCTCACCCACTCCCCATCTCTCTCTCTCCCTCTCTTTCCATACCTTCGTCCCCTCGGCAGGTCTTTCTCCCCGACTCGGTGGAGGCGCTCGGCCGAACCGCTCAGTGTACATTAGAATCCCTGCTGGGGTTTACCGGCGGTTTAGAGCTGCGGTTGTATTTAGTGGTGCAGGCTCTGCAGCGCCGTGAGACCTGTGAGGTAGATTAGCTGAGTAACGGATGTTTCTCTGGATTAGCACGTTGTACAGCAACTCATTCTTTTATCCACTGCAGAGGCTTGTGAGTAATAAAACATAAACATGTGTTCATCTACTTAGGATCCACTGCTGTTTGTCTGCAGGAAATACTACTGAGATGATTTTACTGAAACTTGGAGGAAGGATGGAGGCCAAACAAAAAGTCATTCACTTTCTGAGATGATTTAGGTCTAGAGTTATAGAGGTCAGATCCATTCACACGTTCTTTGTTAAGATCTTTATACTTTTTAACATTTTGGTGATTTTCTCAGGAATAATAAGGAAGATCTTTATGAAAACACAAATTTAGAGGAGTGGTATCTGTGAGTGTGCAGATGTGAGGTGTGTTGGGCCTTGGCAGAGGCTTGTGCTGAACTTAAATTGCCTTCAGACATTGGACAGGATAATCTCCTGATACCCAGAGGGGCTGTAGGTGGGAATGCAAATGTCAGAGTTAGAGGCTTCAGATTTCCTCCTGCAAGACCCCTAAAAGCTCCAGAGTGAATCCATGTGAGAAAATGAAAGGAGATCTTCCAGTAACGTTTTGTTTCAGATCTAAATATCACTCTTGTTTCTGGATCTGCACCAAATTTCATCAAGATCCATGAATTATTCTGTGAAATATTAAGGAAAATGTTTACAATTCCATGAATCTTCCTCTGGTCAAGCACCGTCCCCTCCACAAAGTAGATTTTGCATTATCCTGCCGACAAACAACTGAGTATAATTTGGTGCAGATCCAAATAAAAATCTGGATCTAGTGAATTCAAATAGATAAAAAACAATGTTAAAAATGATTTGTTAACTCGAGACTCGTAAACAAATAGAAAATACAGAGCTTTCTTCTTCAGGGATTATGGAGACTTCGTTTTTTCTTTGTGTGGGCGCGGAGTGACTGACAGGAGCAGAGAGCAACGCTTACAGAATGAAATAATAAAAACCTTTGAAACAAAAAGCGAATCAAAACTTGTGAGTAGGAACAGGAAGCACACGGACACACTATTGACAGAAATGTGGAAAAAATGAAATGTATGTTTGTAAAAATAAACGTATACTCAAGTTGACTAAGAAATTGAAGTATTCCTGTATTTTCTTTCAAACGCATCTGAACTCGACTAACTCTACCCAACAGTCGCCCGGGGGGAGGTTGAGCCAAAGTGTAGGAGCGCCTCAGTGAAGGAAGACGGTAACACACAAGCCTCTCTAAAATGACGACTTCTTTAGGGAAACCACAACACTGACGCTACAGTTTTCAACCCCTCGGAGATTCAGGACCAAAATTTGTTAAACATTCAGTCAGAACATCGGCTCGAAGCAGCTCTGAGATCAGATCCACTGGAAACAAGTCACACAGAGTTGAGTTCCAGCTCCAGAAACACGGACGCACAACTCAGCTGCTTGTTGCTGAACTGCAGATGCACTTTCTGCCCCGTTGACACCACAACGAGCCGAACGCACTCGACTGAGATGCGTTAGAGTTTCGATGTTTGCATAAAGGAAAGTCAGAGCACAGGGTGAGATAGGAGAAGTGGAGACAGAACCACATGAAGAAGGCAAAAGACAGAGGATGAGGAGGAGTGAGACAGGAGCCAATTTATCACAGTGTCATTTAAAGAATAAGAGGTGGCGGCCCGGCGGTACTCACGGCGACAGAGTGTCTGGTCGTGCTGGTAGGAGCCAGTGGGACAGGAAGCCAGGCACTGGTCACGCTCAGCGCTCAGCAGGGGCTTCTGGGAGCCGCAGGACTGACAGTCCCACTGGCTGGAGCAGGTGGAGCAGGTGGACTGGCAGGCTGCAGGAGAAGGGGGGGGGGGGAGGCAGAGAGAGTCTTTCACATCAAACAGGACTTTTCATTCTTCATGGTGTGAGGACCGGCCGTCATCGCAGGTCATAGGAGGAGGGCAGAGAAACAAGAGAACCAGGATGTGCACGGGATCACAGGGGAAAGTTAAATCCAGAGCTTCAGGAGATATATAGTCTGGGGGGGGGGGGTTTCTAAAAACTGACATTTTCATCCTGTGGTTGATCGTTTCCTCCGACCAGTACCATTGTTTAAGTTCAAAAGCACAAAAACCTAGTTAGTGAGTCCACCTTTGACCTTTGACCTCCCAAATCGAATCAGTTCATCTGTGAGTCCAAGTGAACGTTTGCACCAAATCTCAAAGGACTCCCTGGAGGCGTTCCTGAGATACTCCGTTCACAACAACTGTGTCTCTCGAGGTCAAATCATGTCGGAGGGTGAAGTCACGTTCAGTATTATTCTCAAAGTGTGTTTGTCCTTCATCGTTTGTCGTCTACAGTTACAGTTAATACACAAGTCACCCAAATATATAACCTAGGTCTGGTTGATTCAGACTATTTAAAGAAGTACATATATTTAAACAGAGCAGAAGTCCCACAGATTATTTTTCTTTTTAAAATGTATTAAAAGAGAAATAAACCAACTGACACTAAGTAGATTCCAGAGAGAAAGAAGCGACTCATTGCTTCATCCTCATATTAAACACGTCCTCTTGGCTCTTTAAGATCTTTCCCTCCGGCAGCTGAGCACTGACGGGTCTGTTCAGTGCAGCGTAATCTCCCTGGACAATAATGAAACCAGTGCTTATGGAACAGGAGGAGATTTCATAGTCTTTTTTTATTTTCTTTTAAGAAATCTCAAGATGCAGCAAAAAAAAAAGCATCTAAATCCCCTTTAAACCTCGGAGCCGCCCACTCAGACTGAGAGAGAGAGAGAGAGAGAGAGAGAGAGAGAGAGAGAGAGAGACAGAGAGAGAGAGAGAGAGAGAGAAAGAGGAGATGTCATGATGACGACTCAGATGAAGACGGTGACGATTCACAGAAGAGATGAAATCAGATTTATATGTTTTATTGTCTTTTTTAACGTTTATACTGAACTGATGACTCATTGTCTAATAAACCACTGATAAAAAAAGTCAAATATGCATAATAAAATATCATAAAAGCACAAATCTGACAGTAGGTGATAAACATAATACTGGGTACTTCATTCTTAGGTATAAATTAATATTATGCGAATGAGTCGGCTGCAGGTTTAGGTTAAGACATTTTCTTTATAACCTTCATTCATTTTCCTGATCCATCGCCAGGAACTTACTCCTCTTTAATAGATTTTTTAGAAGTAAAATCTATATCCACATTTTAGCACATCATTAACTCGTGATGTGATATCTGAGTTAAAATCTTTAAAAAAGTCAGTTTAGCTTTTTCCTTCCTGAGAAGACGTCAAACAACAAGTGGTCGTTCATCATTGATCCTGTCGATCACAGGTTTCCCAGGATTCCACGGTGCTGCCGCTGGGGGGGGGGGGGGCAGGAGCCATACCTTCAGCTCTAAAGAGCCACTTTCCCGGTTGAATGAAGTATCTATGACACCACATTCATTCACAAGCCACACATCCAGGATCCTGAGCCGCAGAGTTAAAACCTTTATCTGCGGCTGAGGGCTTTAACGGCGTCGGGGGCGTTTTTTGTTTACGGCTTTGTGAAAAGCTGAGGGCGTCTGAAGCCGGGGCTCCAGGGGGAGAACGGGTCAATGTGACGGGGCCACGGTTTGTGACGGTTTGATTCCAAGAGGAAACACTGAGAAGATTACAGCTGTCGTGGGTCAACGCTCAGTCAAGGTGGAGCGGCTGGTTTTCAAGTCGAGGAAAATGTGACCTGGAACCAGCACGAATACACAAACACAGACACACACAGACACACACACACTATCAACCCAGATGGAGCTTCCGCTGCAGCCCTGCTTTTTAATTCAAGCTCACTGCTGCACTTTGACTCGTCCAGACTTTTCCAAAGGATTTGTTTGTTTTTAGCAGCTAAAATCCGGAAGGCTTGGTTTTAAATGTCGCTCCAGTCAGGAAGTCACTGTCTGCACGAAGGGAAGTAGATGAAAACAGTGAAACCTGAGTTTTGTGTGTGTGTGTGTTGTCTGCCAACGTAGAAGACACCAAATCTGAGGCTCAAACTGTGGCGAGCAGAACATGGGGGGGGGTGGGGAGAGTATCTAGAATATGATATACTGGAGCTTAATAACCTGTTTGTGATGATTTTTAATAAACTATATAGTTTGGGGGGGTTAAATATTTTCTGACAGAGTATAAGTGCTCCAGCTCAAAATATGGATCACTACTAATTGTGAAAGTCCTTGTTTATTGAATAGACGTCTCCACTTCCTCCCACTGCACGTAAATGAAGCCGAAATATTCCAGGCACAAGCAGGAGCGAGCCAGCTGCTCTACTCTCAGATTTCTCTCTACCAGGGGCAATGATGGGGCCATCATTTACACAGGGGGGGCAATCATATGTCCAACATCCCTGGAGAGTTCCTGATCCTTCAAAAAAGCTTAGTGAATAAACATTCTTATCAAATTGTCCTATTTATTGTTTGTGCTGTTAGTAAGCGACTGGTGACAGAACAGGGGCACCTTGCTGGGGCCCCTGCCCCCCTAGACCTGCCCCTGGAGCCAGAGTGTGTTAATTGAATTAATGTTTATCTTTGGATCTTAATATATAGTTTATGGTTTATCTTAATGTCTCTACTGTATGAAAACGAGATAACTGGATGATAAGGGGCAGTTTCCATATAAAGTAAACTAAAAATATTAAAAAACCAAAACCTACCTTTACACACTCGTCCCTCTGGATAGTGTCCAGCCGGACAGACGGACAGACAGCGGCCCAGATGGAGGACGGCCTTCGGGTCCCTGCAGCTCTCACAGTGATCAGGAGTCCCCGAACACGACAGACAGTCGGCGTGACACTGGACTGCAAAACATGCACACACAGAGAAATGGAAAAAATAAAGTACGTCTGTATTCTCTGGAAAAAAACACTTATTACAAACACACACACACATATTCTAATATCTAATTTCACACTTATTTCATGGTCCACATCTCTGCCGGACACAAGTCGCTCACACACGCTGCCTCACATTATCATTTAATTTCATGCAAATTCTCCCGACCAGATTCGAGTCTGTGCTGGAATTCAGTTAGCGGAGGGATTTAATTTAACAAACCCTCAAACCCACACACACACATAATTAATTATCCAACACAGCCTGTCCAGTGCATTAACGTCTGTGGTAACAGACTGTGCTGGTGGAGTTCCAGTGAGTGCGACCCACTGGGAGACTCTCAGAACATGCACGGTTCTCTGCTGTCGACCGACTGCTCCACCGTTGTGCGTTTAGTGATGAAGTGCAAAGTGCCTCGCTGCCCACAGAGCGACCCAGCTGCTCTACCGGCTCTCCACCTAACACAGGAGCCTGTTCCCCTCATGTGTGGAGCGACTGGGATTAAAGGAGGAAGCTATGAATATTTGAAAGTCTTAAAACACAAAGTTTATCAGCAGAATGTGAAGTTACAACAGAATGGATGATGTTTCAAAACAAAGATCTGGAGAGAGAAACGACCAACCTGATACTCTAAACATGTGTTTTGAAGAAGAATGAATCATTCAATAAACAGATTCAAACCTTTAAAACCCTTTTTTCAGTTTAATGTTTCATGTTTTACCCCATAAACATTAACTAAGACTGAGAGTGAAAATAAGAAAACACATGAAAAAGGGTGAAGGAGTGAAAGAGAATACGAGAGAATATCTATTTCCCCACTCGAGTGTCCCTCATCATCTTCTCTCCATCTTTCTTCCACCAGCCACTTTCCTTCTGTATGTCAGTCACTCTCGTTTTTTGACATTTCATCACCCCCCCTCCATCTTCTCCCTGATGGACAGACAACCTTCGGAGCTTAAAGACTCAGGAGGAGGAGGAGGAGGAGGAGGAATTAGCCAAGTGAGACAAGTGGGAGATGAGATACTTAGCAGTGCACGTTCTGCTCGACCGACGGGAGTATTGTCTATTACAAATATCAGTTGTGTGTTTATCTCTCTGCTCAGCTGAGTCCAGCGCTGCAGCTCGAGTGACAATCTCCTGCACAGAGTCGGGCTCTGGCTGAGGAGGAATTCCTTTGTGCCTCTATCCTGAGCCTTATAGAAATGTCTGGATATTAACCAGTGAAGACAAACCAGTATATTTCAATATGAAACTCCACCAAGAGGTTTTGTCTTATTCTGCGTTTGTTATTCAGTAAAATTATGCAAAAAAACTATGGAACCCTGGTGAAAGAACCCATTTAACTGATTTCTGTTTCTTTGACATCGTGAGATGAGACGCTTTTCAACATTTTCTTTGATTTCTCAGAGAATAATTCATGGATCTTGGTGAAAAAATGAATTAAATTTTTTATTGTGTGTAATTTGGTGCAGCCTGTTTAGATTGAAGTGGACCGTTGGGTCTTGGTGAAGACATGAGCTCGACTGTGAAAGGGTTAAATCTGATATTTCGTTGCTCAGAGCATCGGAGAGAAAAACTTCCAACCAGCGTTTCAAGGTGTTTATTCTGAACCTGAGATCTCTGAGAGCTCTCACTGAGGGGTTCCTTCTTATTTCATCCACATCCTGATTTATAGAACATTTCATTTCTAAAATATTTAGCAAAAACTTTAAAAAATCCACCAGAAAAAGAATCCAGATCTTGTGATGTGGATGTGGTTTAACAAGGGGCCTGTTCGGCCTCAGCAGAAGAACGAGCTCTAGGTTCTTATGTGTTTTCACAGAATTAGATTTTCTCTTTCACCATCGAGGGTGAAGCCTCATGACAGCTCGGGTTCAGCCGCTCTGTTTACTGAAGATTCACACGCTGCTTCTTTAATCTCCTCTCCAGCAAAGCCAGCGAGAGAATCCCTGGAGCACAAAATTAAAAACTTCAGCCGTGATTAAGAGCAAAGTTTGTGAGCGAGTGAGGCGGACGGATCCGAGCAGCTTCACCTGATCGCCTCGGAGGACCAGCTCGTTCATACGCAGCAGAAACAGCTTCAAACAACCTCACTGGAGATATACATGAGAAAAACAAACACCTGCCAGTCACCCTGTTGGCTCGATGCTGACATCCAGCTGAGACTGGCTCCCTGCCACCGAACATAAAGAGACTTCATCGTCATCTTTTCACAGCCTGATTCTAAAAGGTAACTAAAAGGTTGTGCACCATTCAGAGGTCCATTCAGACACCAGGCTCTTTGTTCAACTCAATTAAACTGCATCAGAACCATTAAAACCATTAAAACCTTCAAATGAAAACACAAAACCATCGACAGGATTAAGTGACTGCAGTGAGCCGGAGCCTCCTCAGTCTGCAGAGGCTCGAGGAATCGTTAGTTTACTCACATCCACTAATATAGACAAGGTGGGGTTTTATAAGCTATACTGCAGCCTGCCACCAGGGGGCGATCAAGCTGCTTTGGCTTCACTTTTGAGGGTTGCAGTTAGTGTCTTTATTGAGTGTGTGAGCTCGAAGCAGCACTCAGAAGCCTGATTGAACCGGTACAGCAGCTGATGTTGTCGTGATGGATTTAGTCTCAGATCAGAGTCGCCTGTTTATTCACAATGAATGAATATTGAATGTGTCGTCAACTGGCAACACATGGAACTCTTTCTCCTGAACATCCGAACACGCATCACTCTGCAAATCTTCATACTGGTAAAAGACACTGGCTTGAAAAGAGGTTCCCAGTGGGTCAGAGGCGGGGGGGAAGTGAACATCCACAGCAGCTCGCCTGGTTCACGAGAGGCGGCCGACCTCTGGGCTCGTGGACGGCCGTGATTAATGGGCTTGAAGGAAGTTTTACAGTTGGAGAAAGACGAAGAGAGTATATATTCATCCTTCTTCCTTCTTCCATCTTCCATCTTCTATTTTCTATTTTCAGCAGCGTATGGAAATGTAACCCCCGACCGGGCCGACAGACGGACGCGGGTGAAAACGCTTCTGTTTCCCACAGCGGTGTAGAAAACGCTTAGTGGGTAAATCATGTTTAATTCATTTGGTCCAGGCATGCATGTGTGTATAATGTGTGTATAATGTGTGTATAATGTGTGTATAATGTGTATAATGTGTGTATAATGTGTGTATAATGTATGCATCATGGTGCATCATGGTGCATTGTGGGGCCTGATGGGGCGATGAGAAAGCATTACTGACAAACCCATGAACACACACAGGCTGAAAAAGTGATGACACACGTGCGACTAAACATCTAAATAACACAAACCTATTTAAATTATACACACGTGCCCCTCCTCACGTTGCACTTAACACACACACACACACATATGTGTACACACTGTTCACAGTGGTAGAAAGGATGAAGAGTAACTGGTCACATGAACTCCTCTTCGAGTCCTGATAAAGACAGAAAATGAAAAAGGTCTCTGAGTGCTGCAGCTCGTCCTCCTCAGACATGAATCTCAGAAAGTGAAGGGTTTTCCATTCCATTCTTCACTCGGTGTTGTTCATTAGGAGCCTGTCAGCTAACGTGGATTAAAAGGTTGTATCAGTCAGAGAGAAGGAAAGACAGAACAAGTAGCGTGAACCTGAAACCTTCAATTTTAGCTTTCTTTAGTTGGATTATTGGATAAATCGATGTCTTTGAGCCTTGGAGAGATATTTAAATTAAAGAATCTGAGAAGTTTGGAAGGAAAATGCATCTGTTCCTTTTATGAAATGTGACAAGAAGCCAAAGGACTCCACTAATTGACCTGGATACAGTTTTAAAGTCCACCTCCAGTGCATTTTATATAAAAAATAAAAGCATATTTGAGCTTAATAAGCAGTTAACAACATGGTTCTGGACATTAAAGCATGTAAACTATAGTACTTATTAAAATAATCAAGCTGAATATGAGCAGAATGTTTCTAATTTAATGGAAAGTATATTAAACTGCAGCTGTTGGATAAATTCAGTGAAGTAACAAGGGAAACGTTTATTATCACATTTATAAAGTGTGTCGAATACAGCCTGGATTATGTCTAAATATCTGTTTCCTGTAGAATAAATTCACCTGATGTGTAAAAACACATTTTCATTGTTGTAATAGTTGAAGTGAAATCTCTCTGTCACTGGTACAAACTCAGAGCTTCATTCACAAGAGACTGATTTGTTAAATCAGCTGAATATTAAGTGCACAAGCCGGTGAATGACTTTAAAAGCCAATATGGCGTTTATTTAATCTGTTGAATGAAGATTAACTCATTTGAATTTCTATTTTTTTTCCCGACTGAGCCTTCAGATGAAAAAACTAAGTGTCTACTTCAGGATATTACAATTTATAGTTTTCCCTCTGTTGTTTACTCGGACTAATGAGACTGTTGATTTTGCCTGAGAATATATAAAATCGACATTTTTAATACGCTGCTGCAGAGAAACGCTTTAATAGTAATAATAACTTCATCCTATCCAACCTTATTAAGCTTCATCATCACAAACACCCCGAATGTATGGTGCAATAAAGAAAAACTGTTTATTCATTCAGGCTGCCAAACCTAATTATGAGTCTTCAGAAATGTAAACAACGTTCTCCCCCTGTTTAATTGCCTGTTGGGTTGTTTATCTATAGGAGAGAATAACATAGGTTTGTTTATTTGTAATTACTGACAGTCTGCGTTCCTGTCTTCAGTCAATTAGACGAGCGGAGCCGGATTGTCTCAGGAAGGGAAGTGAAACACAAACGCTGCCATGTGACTGTCTTCCAGCAGGAGATGAGTTTGAAGCCACAGTCGGACGCCTCAGAGAGTTGTCTTTATTAATTTGTGATATTTCCTGTTGAAATAGGTTGAATGGAAAAGGCAGGAAGAGGAAATTGTTTTTTTATGCATCCAGGAATATTGTTTTTCACGTTGTCCATCGGTTCCATTTTTGTGAACTTGTTATTTTAAAAACACGTTGAAGGAAGTTCTTCAAATTTGACTTTCACTCAGACTCAAAGATGAACCGATCAATTTTGGTGGTTGAAGGTCAAAAGCTCAAGGTCATGTGACCTCACGTTGTTGTTATTTACATCAGGGATGTCGGAAGCAACTTTCATTACATGTCACAAATGCACTTGGACTCAAGGATGATCTAATTCGAATTTGGTTGTAAAAGGTCAAAGTGGAAAGAAAAGGAATGTAGAGTGAAATTCCTCTGGTTGGTAGAGTTGTCTAACCACCGGGTGGTTTGTGTAGTTCAATTTGTGTAGGAGCCATGAAAGTACTTTCTATCGTTGTAATATACTTGTTATTGTTTTAATCTCTATTTCATTCATTATTTTGTGAATATTTTCGGAATGTTAAATATAAGTTGAGCTTTGTTTATTGCTATTTCCTTGATTAATGAAATCCTCTTTGTGACCTCTTCTGGTTCCAAGTTAATCTCTTTGTTAGCATGTCAGACACAGTAACCCCCCCGCAGCCTCTTAGAGACTTTCTTGTTTATTCCCTAAAGTCGCCCCCCCCCCCCCCCCCCCCCCCCCCCCACACTTATTTCTCTTCCATTAATTGTTAAACAGGGTGTAGATTCTGCTGCGGACCAAAATTTGCAGACAAAGTGAATTTGCAATTTCATGTTCCCTTCAGGCCCGAGGGAGGCGACGAGCAGCTGCGCTCGGAAAGTTTGAAACTTCTTCTCAAAACTATTGTACCGTTAAAAAAAAACGCAAATTCAGGGGGACACCTCAAACTTCAAAAGATGCCTTCGCTGTTTGAAAAAATAATTGGAGCCTGGAAATTCACATCCCACCACCGCGGCCAGTTTACTGTAAATATTAACATGCATGTTGAGTTTGAACAGAGGTTTACATCCCAGTTAAAACCAGTGGCAGATGGAGGAGGCTGTGTATTGACTGTGTGTCCTCAGGTGATGGCACTGGGAAGCGTACAGCTTGGCCAGCGCTGCCCCCCCCCCCCCCCCAGGGACAGTTTGGATTTGGTCCGACTGCATTGCACATCGATAAACTCCCTCTGTCTCTCTGTTTATGAGTCCCCCCCACCACCCCCACCCCCCCTCCCACTCTCACTCTCGCCTCTATTTATCCAACCAGCTTCTCATTTACATGTGCAGTATTTTTAGGAGAGTATTTATACACCGGCAGCATCTTTCCAGAGAAGTAAAAGGGAAAGTGCTTCACCATTAAAGACAACAGAGATTCACCCCTGAGCTGTGGAATCACAGAGCAACACGTTCCCTCTGCAGTGCCCTGATTTCACCTCTGTTCAAATGACCGACTGGATTTTAAACAAAAAGCCCCCCCACTGAAGGATAACACAGGTATTTGTGCACTGGGAACTGGAGATTCTACACATTGGGACTGGTTTGGTGGTATTTTTGTGTATTCTGATGGATGCTGGTGGTGCAACTTTAAGAGATATTTCAATCAAGAGTGGAGTAAGAGAGAAAACTGAAGGTTTTTAGTGCAAAATTAAACAGACGGAAAGAGTGAGAACGACTTTCCATCCGACTGATGCACCGGCAAACAGCAAACACACACAGAGACGTCTGGAAAACGACAACGCAGCAACAAAAACAATGAGATTTGTGAGGGAGGTGTATGAAAGTTTAAAAAGACAACTTCTTCCCAAAACAACTCGACACTGGGCTGAATACCACGAGTGTGTTTGAGCATCTGAGGACGGATGTGGTGAACTACCCCTTTAAACACAGGTCTATGTCAAATGAAGGAGGGAGCTCATCCTGAAGGGAACGGCTGTGATTTGTGTGCTGTCAAAGAGGGAGATGTAAAAAAGCCACAAGGTTTGACAGAGCAGAGTTACAGAGGAGGCCACAGCCACACAACATACACACACAGCACACACAAACACACACTTTGCAGTGACGTACCTTGGTGGCACTCGGGGCAGCAGCCGCCCTCCTGGGTGACAGACAGGGTTCCTGTAGGGCAGGTGGGGCAGGACCGCAGATAACAAGTCACCTGGGCATCGCGACATTCACACTCACGACAGCTTCCATCGGTCCACTGAGCCGAGTCCTGGAGATAGGTGGGGGGGGGGAGGCCGTTTGAAAACACTGATAACACAGGACTTGAACTGAATCAGAATTAAAAGAGAGAAGCCACACAGAACAGACACAAAGCTGAAGGCTGATAGGTCGCTTCTGGAGGAAGCTGCACAGTCACGACTTTCAGAAACGTTCTCACAGCAGATTGAGTCAGACCGACACAACTCCACTGAGGACGGAGAGTTCTTCCAACAGACAATCAACAAACATTATTTAACCCAGAAAAAGAGAAACTACTTCATGACTGCAAACAGAGGGTCGACAGGTCGAACATCAGGAACAAGGACAGAACTGAATTAAAGGTTCTCTGAGCGTCACAAGTCTTTTTAGCTCGGCTCCTTATTCACAAACCATTTGTGTTCAAAGCTCTAGAGAAACTAAAGAACAGGAAACCAGTCACAGGAGACAGGCTGGTTCACTTCTCATCGGGTGTGATGGGGGAACTGGATGTTTGTGTAACAACTGGGGAACAATTTCATCTTCTAGATTCACAGATGACTTTCACCCAAACGAAAGGTGTGAAACAGGATTTACATCATTATAATATCTATGTATTACATTTGTTCTACTTAGAACAACATGTATTTTGTTCTTGAAACTACCACCTGCCTGTTTAATGCTTGTTGGCTGGTGTGTTGGTTGGTTTGATGGTTTGTTTGTTTGTTTGTTGGCTCATGTTTTTGGTTTGAAACTTGGTGAAAGGATGGAACATGGGCCTAAAAAGAATATGTTTTAAACTTGGGACAAAATGGCGGATTGAGAACTTTCTTTTTTTAGTTTCAGGGATTCTTTTTGATATTTTCAACAATTTCCCAGAGGAATCATTTGTGGATATCGATGAACGAAATGAGACATATTTCAGGGGACAGATATGTACGGGGGTGAGACATTTGGTTTGACTTGATGGAATTTTAGGGAACTGTTTGTCTCTGCTGCTCTTTATCAGACAGAAGATGAAGCTTCTATATCCAACGTATCACCAAAATGTTCTGTGGGATCACACCCTGATTATATACTATCAAAATAAAGTAATCAGCCCATCAGTGTGCTTTTAAATGTGCTTTTAGGCAAAACATGGTTCATTTGGAACAATCAACTTTCCACACTGTACGAATCCCTCTGGAGTCCGAACCACCAACGATCGAGCCACAGAACTTGGAGCGTTAACCTTTCAGGTGAGTGTCTCCCGGCGGAGGACGATGGTCGAGCGGAGACACCGGGTATCGATCGGTGGAGGCTTCTGATAAGTATGCAGTGCCTATCTCGTGTTTTTGTTTTCTACAGTTTGGAAGAATTCCTGCAGGAGATAAAGAAAATCCAAGGGAGGAGGATAATAGCTCAGGCTGCTCTCAACCCCCCCCCCCCCCCCTCCTCCACCTCAGCAGAGAAAGAGAAAAATTAAAGCCTTTGCATTCTTGGTTTCCACAACTAGACTCTGAATAATTAAGTTGACCACACTCAAAACTAAATGGGCCGGAATAATAAGGGAAACATTTTATTGTTACACACTAAACAGCCCAGAGTAATATGCTCCCTCTGTTCTGGGACAAGCATTTAGTCTGTGTCACTGCAACTTTCATTATCAGTGTTTAGAGTTTGTTTTTATATATTTATATCCAGACTAATATTAATGTTTGTGTAGGAGCCTCCTCTGCTGTCAGACCTTTCTCCTTACTTCTGGAAATAAGTGAGTTTAAAGAAGTCTGTTTAGAATCAGTGCCCAGACGCACCTTGTAGGATTTCCCCTCATGCACACAGGACGGCTTCACGGAGGAACACTCGTGGCAGCATTTTCCAGAAGGTCGAACAAGCTCCGATCCCTGAAAGCAACAAAACACATCCATGTACATTCATTTAGATTTGATCCACTCAATTCATACAGAGATTTAATATCAAAAATATACAGAGAAAGTTTACTTCTTGGTCGGACTAAACAAGGTGGTGTGAAAATGCTCCAGTGCGATGCCACTTATTTACTGGAACAATCTGTAGTTTCTAATCATTTAAAATGCTTATGCTAAAATAAACAATGGTGCTTTGATTATTCAAATAATATAATAATATAAAAACCTGCAAGTGCCACCTCTACAATTTTAGATGTAGAATTAGAAGAAATGAAAGCAGGCAAAGTTTTAGAGGAACAGATAAAAAGTTTAAAACCACAAAACAAAAGACCCGGTGACAATTTTGGGAAATCTTTCTTCCATAATTCTCCGTCTTCGTCTCTGCCCGGTGTCTCTTGGGCAAAACACCTTGTGTCTCTCAGATTCAAACACTGGAGGAGTGTGAACAATCTCTTCACTACCACATGTGCACAGAGAATCTTTGATGCTATATATTTAATAATCCAGAAAAACACAAATATGGAAAAGAGCTCAAATGGAATTATAGATATTACAATGTCAATGTTTCACTAATGCATGGTTCTGATGGGAAGAATTCCTCAACACACTCTGATAAATTCTCATCCGCCTCCTACGATAACTGCACACCACTGCTTCTCTCTGACTATTGACCCAGGGCCGTCATTAAACCCACAACCTTGTCTCCATTGTTCCACAGACACACACACACACAAACACACACACACAGGGTTGATTCCGGTCGGCTCCGAGCTTCTTAGCGGAGTGACCTTGCTCCGCTCGGGACCTGGACCGCCGCCAGTTACGCTGCTTCACCGTTAATGACACTTAGCGGCTGTAATTATCAACGTGCAGCGTGATTAACGAGGGCTCAGCTGGTCGCGGGGGGGGTGTATTAAAGCAACATTATGAAATCTGCTTGACGAGAGGAATCACTGGATGAGGTGGTTGAGTCAACGTGGAGCCAGGAAGTGGGTCATTTTGGGGGATAAGAGTAACTATGAGAACGCCAGCTAATAACCTGAACCAACGCTTTGTGTTGTCTCCCACGTCCAGCGTCCCACATTCCTAACTGGGCCACGCGTGATGTCTTCATGTGAGACGCTCCACTGGTGCCTCTGTTGCTCTCATGTGAGGAAGCCTCGGAGCCGGGAGGTGGAGGTTCAGTGAATAGAGATGTTTTCAGACCTGCACTGAAGTCCGGACACTTTTGATTGCTTCGGGAATTTTTCCTGAACTTTCCCTGTCAGCCTTCCCAGAGTAAAAACGTCCATGTCCACGACCACAGCAGGAAAATGAAGTGCAAGCGAGGGGGGCACTTGAAACTGGAAGAATCCTAAATATCTAAGGCTGAAACAGAGATCAGCCAGACACGAAGAGGACGCTCAACTGGGAAAGACCAGAGAGTTACTGGTGAAAAGAGCCGATGCCAGTGAGGATGAGCTGTAAACTAAACCCTGAGCTCTCTGCATATATGAAAGACAAACTCCTGGAAGTGTCCAGACCCAATTTCAAGAGTGAGACACCTTTTTTGGGTGTTAAACACAGAGGCTCAGGGAAGAAACCATTTAGCTGATCTGGATCAGGGGCCAGAATCCCCACAATACACCAGAAGATCAAGTTTTTTTATTTCTCTATTGTTGTACTATTTGTGTTTGGATTTCAAACACAATAAACATTTTTAAAGCCAATTTCACCAAAGGAGTTTTACTTTATTCCCTGAGCCTGAAACCTCCAGCATCACCTCCACATCTATATTCTGAGGCCCTTCACTGAGGAGCTCTTTCATATTTCATGTCCTGATTTATAGAACATTTTATTTCCAAAAATATGATCCCAAACTTTGTTATATTGGATGGATATTTCTGTGGCCGCTGACCGGTGTTTCCTGATTTATGGAGTGATAAAAAAAAGAGAGAGAGATCCAAACCCCCCCGTTGTAGAGAACCCTCCGGCTCCTTCATGTCAACAGAATGAAAAGAAGTATTGAACGTGGCTTCATGGAATGTTCAGACTTTGGAAAGTTAATTAAATTACGCCTAATTTGCATAATTAAACACAACATTTCACAAAACTCAATTGTCTTAATGTAAGAAATCAGCTTCACGTCGATGTCAGTGACTCTTTCCTCTCTGATCGTTAAGGGTTCATGTTGTCGTTCACTTTACTTCTTCTTAACTGAGTGACTTATCTGTGATGGGAGCAGCCAACCAGCCCCCCCCACCCCCGTAGTCCCATCTAACCTGTATTTCCTCCTTAACACCAATGAAGAAGAAGTGACATCTTCCATTAACTTCCTAGTGGCCCTGTCTGAAGGCCGGGAAATGGGATTTCTGGGTACTGACACGTTGCATTTTTGGGGGGGCGGGGTGTGTGTGTGTGTGTGTGTGTGTGTGTGTGGTGGGGGGAGGAGGAGGAGGAGGAGGAGGAGGTAGGTGTGAATGGAAGAGCTGCTCTTCTCCCATGTGATCACTTCCACTGATACTGAACTTTTCTGCCAGATGACCTTGTGTCTTTCTGGCCTCTCCATCAGGCCCCCCCCCCCCGTTGAGAACTCACTGAAATAAACCGGATTAGACCTGCTGCCCTGAAGACCACCTGCTGTTCACAGAGGAACAGGAGCTCTTAACTTCTAACAGAACAAACAAGTCTATTCCCTTTAAACGCACACACTCGCTGCTCTGGTCCCTGAGCTCCTCTCGTCTTTCGGTCTCACCTGGGGACATTCCAGGCGGCTGCACTCGGCCCCCCGGCAGATCACCTGACCCCGGCTGCACGTGCAGAAGCTGCAGCCGCTCTCGCTCCACGCGTCCTCGTGGTAACGCACCACGCCCTCGTACAGGCAGCTCCCCTTGGCGGCGGCGCACTCGTCGCAGCACTGACCGGCTCGCTTCACCTTGGTTTGACCCTGAGGAGAGAAGCACACGGACAATCTGACCTCGGGACAAGACAGAAGCAAATCAGGAGAAAGTGTGAATTCTTTTTTCTGCAGAGGGAGAAACCACAGCCGAGGAGATGTTTCACTTCGAGTTTAAGTCAAAGTTTAAAAAAGAAAAGACATGAAAACTTGGAATAGAAGAGCAACATTTTTTTTTTATTGGCTTCACTGAAACAGAAGGGAGCCTGTAAAGAGTTTCCACAGAAACCAGTGATTCTGCTTAATGGGATTAAGAAGATCTGAACTGGGTGCTTCATGTGTTCAGCAGAAAATATAGATATGTATATAACAGGTGCTATCTTCTATTTAAGTAGTTTTTTAGTAATCTTAATTATGATCATATCATCATATTTCTTAAGTGTGTGTCTGTGTCTGTGTCTGTGTGTGTGTGTGGGGGGGGGGGGTGAAGAGACGCACCTTGTCACAGCTGATTGGCTGACAGGTTTGTGTGTGGCATCTCGACTGACCCCGGTCGCACACACAAGTGGTGCAGGCGTTCTTCTGCCACTGCTCGCCTTGCTGTCAGGATTCACACAAACACACACATTTAGTCACACATCTTCAAACTACACACACACACACTCACACACACAAACACACAAACACACACACCCTGACACACGCCTTTGAGCTATAAACTCAAACCCGAGTTGAATCCACTGAGTGTCTTCTTTTCTATGTGGGGATTCAGAGCAGGCAGCGTGAACAGCATACAAATACACATGAGCGTGCCTACACACAAACACACACACACACAGACACACACACAAACACTTTGTCAGGGGCAAATAGCAGCTATCAGATGTCAACTGAATGCTCCTGAAGTTCAAAACAAACATCAGAGCGTGACGAACTGATATCTGGACACACGTACACACACAAACACACACACACAAAGAGACACACAAACACACAGACGGACACACAAACACACAAAGAGGCACACAAATGGAAACATTTACTGAATCTTCTTCTTTATGAGCAGCTATTGACAAATACTTACAAACATTTTATAAACCTGCATCAGATGGATTTCCTCACTCTGCTTGCACATTGAATATCATATTGATATATTTATATTGCTAGCGATAGAAAACCTATTGAGATAAGTATTGTATTATTGCCCCAAACATATTTAATCCAGACGTGGGGGGAGACGCAATTATTATCAAACAAAAGTGAGAAATAAAAGTGTTTTTTTATAAACAAATGATCTGCAGTTTGTTCCTGTTTCGAGGTTAAAGGTTAAAACCGGTTAAATTTCTGACCGAAGCCGTAACTCTGGTCATCAGTCTGTGGCCATTTACACCAAATACACACATACTGTAACACACAACTGTTTGTGTGCACGCTTGTGTGGGTTGTGTACGGAGGAAGGTTGTGTACATGTAATCAAGACACCATGATTCATTCTCTGTGATAAATCACAAACTGAGACGTCCCCGGAACTTCCTGACATCCTGACGGAGAACACACACATCTGATGTCATGACGATGCAAACATGAATGAGCGAGTGTGTGTCTGTGTGTGTGTGTGTGTTTGTGTGTGTGTGTGTGTGTGTGTTTCAGAAGTTGCAAACACACATTAGACAGAATGGGACGCCCTGTGATCAACATGGAATTTGGCAGTGTGGGAGAAGATGGAAGGAATGAGTGGATGAGTGTGTGAGTGTCTGAGTGTGTGAGTGTGTGAGTGTGTGAGTGTGTGAGTGTGTGAGTGTGTGAGTGTGTACTGCAAAACATGAGAACGCAAGAGCAAGGGCAGGGCAGACGAGGTGATGCCAACTGAGATTAGAGAGGAAGAGATGAAGGAGAAGAGGAGAGGAGACGAGGAGGACAAGAGAGGAGAAGAGCCCAAAAATATTGTAATCAATTGTCTAGAGAAACAAAACGTTTTGTTTAACGTGTGTCAAGTGACACTTTTTTTACTGTCTATGTAACACACAGACAAACAGACGCACACACACAGACACACAAACAGACAGACACACACACAGACAGACAAACACGTTACCCACCTGGTGCTGCTTCCCAGCAGACAGACAGGGGTTGGACACACACTGAGGACAACATCGTCCCGGCTGAATCACCAGGTTCTCGTGCTGAAGGAAGAGGAGAAGAAGGAATTGACCCACAACAATAAATACAACAAATCCACTCGTCTGTTCTGTGGTGAAACGTTACTCGATGAAACACACAACTGGAAGTATGAGTTGTGTTGTTAGACATGCTGACATTTTTGGGCAAAAACAATCTTGAGATCAGATCGATATGAGTCTCATCTCCGTGCCTCCAGCTCTGAGGTCGAGCTCAGAGTCTGGAGACGGAGGAATCGCTGCAGTTCAAATATCGAAAAGTTGATTTAACCGGTTCAGGGAAGTGAAACATTAGAAATATGCTTTTAGAGAAACTATGTTTGTTACTCCTCTGATTCCAGTGTTCAGCAAACACCTCCGGAGAAACACAGAGGTCTTCAAGTCCACATTCACCCTCTAGTGTCTCAAATCAATTTACATGTGGAGACAATAAGAATAAATAATCTAATCTATAATCAGTAGAGCGGTAGATGTTGTTTTTTAGTTCTATTATATTTGTTTGTAGGATGAATTTGTGCAAACTTGACGCTTCAGAAAAGGATGAAGCGTGTGTATGTGTATGTGTATGTGTGTGTGTGTATGTGTATGTGTCCGTGTGTGTGTGTGTGTGTGTGTGTGTGTGTGTGTGTGTGTGTGTGTGTGTTTGTGTCTGTCTGTGTGTGTTGGAACATCCAAGCATACGGATAACAAATGAGAAAAATGAATACCCTCATCATAAAATGTACGAGTTAGGAGATCCAGAGATCCAGAGAGGAAAGTCTCTGGACTGTTCAGTGAGTGAAGGTCTGCAGCTGTCGTCTCACATGTGGTGTCACACCGAAACAAGGAAGAAGTGGTTCAATGTGAACATAGCTTTTAATAAAACGACTTGTCACAGCCGGGCGGTCGATGGCTGCAGCAGGAGGAGGTTCAAGGTCAAATCCCCGTCACTGATATGGATGAAGAGATACGAGTGATAACAGGGGGACGATGATCCAGATGGTTTTCTGCTCAATGCTTCTTCTCCCGAGAAGCTAATGAAGAGTCTGAGGTGATGTCTCCACCTGCTGCTGTGAGCCTCCTGTGAGAGCCACAACCGACCCTCCATGGATTTATTAGGATGTACATCATTTCATTTAATATAATATATAACGCTCCGGTGCACGAGAGATGGGTCTGTACTTAAAAAACATTGCTCAGAGTGATTTAGCACTAAAGCCACAAGCCGAGAGAAGCAGTGGAACAGAAAACAGGCTCCTTTTCATCCTGTTTAAATACACAGACTTCTGCAGGATTGTGTTATGTTGTGTGTGTGTGTGTGTGTGTATTTCTGGACACTTACAGGTTTGCAGGCCACTTGCTGACACTCTGCCACCGAACACTGGACGGCCCCATTGCTGCAGACACATCTGGAACAGAGGCTGGGCTCCCACTGCTCCCCGTCCCTGTAGTCACCCCCCTGCCAGGAGCAGGACTCTGAAACACACACACACACACACACACGCACACACACACACACACACGCGCGCACACAGAACATGTAAACAGTAAGAGCGGGTGTCAGGTAATGAGCCGACAGAGTTTACCCACACACATTGATTCACAGTCACTAATTAGCTGCTAATCACTGAGATGCATCACAGAACCTGAAGACATCATCAACGTGGAGATGAACCTATCAGTCCTCTGCAGCTGCTGCTCTGTGCACTCTGACAACTCAGGGTCTCACATGACTACTGACAAAAGGAAGTTGCCCCCCCCCCCCCCGGAGGAGATACTGCTAAATTGCTTGTACTTTGGAAAAATACACACAACACTTTCCGTTCAGTGAGATGAGAAGTCACAACGAGCTGTGATTAATATCCAGTAGCAATAAGAAACAACCTTGAGATTATGTGTAACAGTGATTATCAGTGCAGCCCTGAAAACATCCCTCACACAAATGTATTAAAAGCATTTTTAAGGAACCTGGAGAAGAACGGCACTGGAGGAATTTGCATTTTAATTGCAGTTCAGTGTGGATGTTTACACCTTGAGGGGATCGGAGTCCAACCTCTGGACCTAATTTAATAAGCATGGTTTCAAAGAGCAGCTCGGGAAAAAATGATAAATTACATGTTTCCACACAAACACAAAGGAAGTGGTTCAGTGCTGTGATGAAGAGGAGGGTCTGTGTCCAGGACCAGGACTGCAACACTGACTCTTCATCAGCATCTCCCACGTGTACATGACGCTGATAGGATGCTCTTATTTTGCTGCTTTCTCTTTTCCACTATCATTTATTGTTTATGAATGTGGACAGATGTGTGTTAGGGGATGTGTGTGTGTGTGGATCGTTTTTCAGATCCTGCAGAACTAATTTCATTGTACTGTTTTGTGCAATGACAATAAAGCTTTCTCCTTCAGATTCAGTAGGGCTCCTCGTTCTATTTATTTAGACATTTTCCAGAAAGAGGAGCCACTGATTCATTACTGAGATATTCTGCTTAGTTTCTGGACAGTGGCAGGGAGTAGAGATGTGTTAACAGACTGAACATTTAGAATCATTACATTTCCAGTCGCTGCCTTTCCACAGTTTGTTAATTCTGATTCCGACAAGGTTATTTGTAAAATACGTGGATGAGGAAGGACGCATCTGCATCAGCACTGAATTCACACATTAAATCCAGACTCATGTCCAATCTAGAACACATTTGGATTGAAATTCCTGGAACTCAGCAAAAGAAAAGGTGATTTCATTTGATGGAGGAGTTTGTATGCAACAGCTGCATCTAAAATCAGTGTGATTCCTGAGGGGGAGTCCTCACCTCCACCGCGGCCACACCTGGGACAGCACCCCCCGGCTGGAGTGAACGGGCTCTCGTCCTCTGGGCAGCTGAGGGGGGGGCAGGGGCGAGCGGTGCACGACACACTTCCTCCGGAGCAAAGACACAGCAAACATGGCGAGGGACTCCACTGGCTGTCATCCTTATAGAGAGAGAGAGAGAGAGAGAGAGAGAGAGAGAGAGAGAGAGAGAGAGAGAGAGAGAGAGAGAGAGACAGTTAGACACACAACCACGGGAGGAGAGGGAGTGCGGAATGAGGAAAGTGGTTTCTCTCTCTGTGGACACGACAACTTTGTGAGAATAATCCTGAGTGACAGCCGACAGAAGAGAGTGGCGGCGGAGGGAGGAGGTAAAAGACGGGATGTGTCAGAGAGACAGACAGAGGAGAAGAGGAGAAGAAGAACGGGGGGGGGGGGGGGGGGTTGTGTGTGAACATGTGACAGGACATTAGCGTCACACCTGGAGACGACTAATTCCACCGTGATGGAGTCTCTCCCAGTTCGAGGGTTTCGATCGTTAGAGACAAACACTGAGCTCGATGTCGACCCTCGGGGAATTCTCTCATTTCGTTTTTTATTCAATGTTTTGAGAAAATGCTTCAAGGTTTCCATTGCATTGTTGTAAAGACACGAGGAGCTCTCGCTGTGATTGACAGAGCTGGATTGATGGGATCTATTCTTGCACACAGGCGTCTCGGGGGTGTTAATTAAAGTTAGATATCTCCTGTACATCCACTTGTGGATATACTGGGTTATTCTTTCAGTGTAAATGAGACATCAGCTTGTTCTCTCCTTCAGTCAAAAGCACAGAGAGGTGATTTACTGAGGCAGTGAATCCTCCATTAAAACCTCAGTGAAATACATCATTATTTGGGGGTTTTACTTCAACATCTTGATTTCGTTTCTAAAAGATAACAAATAGTTTGAGAAGTGAGATCAATCCTAGAGTTATCGCAGATTACAGCGGGATTAGGTTATTTAAAATAATTTAAATACTGTGATAACCGGTGTTTTGTGACCTTGGGAGTTTGCAAAAAGAGGAATCACACGATTATACCCAACAGCACTGGGACAGGAGCAGCGGTGTCACGTCAGCTCCTCTTCAGACCTCCATCCCCTCGTTGTTCAGATCCGTGTGAAGTGACACTTCAGCCTGAAGAGCAACCACACTGGATTCTCCTCCAAACCAAGATGAAAGAAACAAGCCTCCATTGTCTCCAGGACGTGTTTTGTCCAAATGGCAGAAAGGAACGTCCAGAGGGAGGAGACCCGACCGACAAGAAACAAGACAGGGATTGAGTTTGTGTGAGAGAGGGGGGGGGGGGGGCTCAGGTCCTCAGAGGAGCAGGGACCAGATTCCATCCATGGTTAAAACGTGAACAATGGATTGAAACAAACGAACAATCCTGGATGTATCTCCAAATATTATTCAATTATCAAGAATCAAGTAGCATATTCAAAATATTTCCTTGAAAGTCTTCTCGGCTGGGAAGGTCATAAACCCCGCCTCCTCCATGTTAGCCAATGGGACTTAGACCAAACTAAAATATGAAAATAGATAATAGATTGATTGGTGGATCGAGGTTTTCAATATGGTGGCTCACTCGCTGCTGAGTAAACTCCGGTTGCATGTGGTGTCATTGACGCAGCCTTGCAGAGCTGGTGTCCAGGATGTTTTCTCTTCCTCTCTGGACAGTGGAGCAGTCGGCAGGTCTGATTTCACCAAACTCTAACTGCACATGAATAATCCATTTGCCTCCTCGCTGCCGCAGATTGGAAATGAAAGGAAGGCGAAGGTTCGGTGACACTTTCACGTACGTGTGACCACTCAGTGAGGAAGTGTAATAATCGGAAGTTGCCATTACAGTGGTCATTCTGGTTCTGGTTCATCATGTCCTCCGCATCCTAAAGGCCTCAAGGTCAACGCTCTGTGCACGGAGGTCAAGAGCGTGCACAGCAAACTAGGAAAAAATTATTTCCTTGGAGGCGTCGTCCTGATGAAACAGGCACAGAAACTGATGCCAATCAAATATCTGAAATATTGTTGCAGGCTGTCATTAAAAAAACATAATCCAGAGCCATAAGCTGTGTTTTTAAATAGATCCACATGTAGTGCATCTATCTGTGTGCATGATAACATTTAATCATTTAATGTAAAGGCTGCAGGAGACACAGAGATTCACTCACTTGATAGACGATTCCCTCGTGCTGGCAGGAGTCCTGGGACGAGGGGATGCACTCGGGACAGCACTTGTTGGCAGGGAATCTCAAAAGCTCCCCCTATGGAAAACACAAACACACAAATACACACTGAGCATGAGCAAGATACACACACAAGCCCCCGGGGCATACAAAAGAAAGTGGATGTGTTTCCCTGTAACCAGCATGAACACACAACCTGACGATTACAGTCTTATTTCCATGGAAATTGACCGACGTGTGACACGAGCACCCGAATGGAAACGAGAATATGAAAACGATCAGTGCAGCAGGGCGTGAGGAATACAGAGCAGGGGGGGGGGGGGCAGGCGGAGGCATTACAATACATATTACATCACAGGTTCAACAAGCAGCCTATACACAACACCTATTTGCCCTGATTGAGGTGGAATGTGTGTCAGGAAGCAGATGGGAGAGCTGGGGGGGGGGGGGGGGGGGGGGGGGGGGGATAGAAGCAGAGCCGAGGAACAGAAAAGATGTTTATTTGTGAATTCAAATGATTTGGAATAGAAGAAAAGGAAGAAGAGGAACGAGAGGGGAACGAGAAACATCCTCCAATCAGCTAGATAAACAGGAAGAGTTTATATTTCGTCATTTATCAACAATAAATCATGTGTTGGACCAACTTAAAAATAATTCCTTAAATAAGTATTATCACAACTGGCTTAAGTTGGTTCTACTTGACTATCAGATTGTTTTCCAATCAACAGTTTCATTAATACAACTTCAAATCAAGTCAACTCAAATTTACTCAACTCCAACGAGACCCCCTTGCTGCTTAACGACCCCAAAAAATGTTTTAGGTAATGTTGTCAAATTGACAATAAGATCAACAGCTGTATTCTGACACCCTCTCAGAAATGCATCCATCACAATATCCATAAATAATGATGACAAAGTGTTTCTGAACATTTGATCTTTTTACTTCAGTTCCTCCGCTGCCTCAGACGAAATCACAAAAATGCGTGTAAACAAGAATTTGATCTAATTTTCCGATTTGACTAAAACAAACTGAGAGAGATGATTCAGGCTGTGGTTCGTTCATCACTGGTTTTGCTGCACAGCTCCAGGTTTTCTAATAACGCTGTTGCCTCTGCAGCTAAATTAAAATAGTTGGAGTCTGGTGCTTTTTCTGAAACTGTAAACAGTAAATCTGAGGCTTCACGAGCCAGTTCTCCTGCCTGGGCATAACATAAAGTGAAGCAGAATCTAACAGAGACACCTGAGGTATAAACATCCTTTCATTCGTGGAGCAGAGTTAAATATGTTATATAATAGAGCATGACATTGTTTTTTAATACATCTTTGCTGTTCATTTCTCCGGTTAATCTCCTGTGTTTTGAGACACATCCTGCTCATATTCTTTACACCACAGACTTTGGTCTTTTTTGACTTTGCAGAACTTTTACATTCACAAAAAATGGTAAAAACAAAATGTCAGTCTTGAGGAGCCATTTCTGGTTTGGAACAACTAATGTCTTAAATAATTAATTCCAGATTATCAGTGAGAAAAGGCAAAGATATATAAATCAACACGTAGAAACCGTTTGCTTCTTTAGACTCGGGAACCTGAACAGTTAGTGAGTAAAGTAATTAGTGGACAAATTGACGCAGAGCTTTATCAATTTTTAAAATCCATCTACTAGGATTTTAAGGATCGTTTGGAGTCATTTGTGATTTTTGACTGTCAAACTAAATCAGCAGTTTAAAGACGTCACTTCTCGCTCTCTGCAGTTTTCAGTCGTTTTTTTCATATTTCACAGACGAACCCATTAATCCCGGAGATACTGGACATATTGAGAGAATCGTCATTAAAGCCTTGCTCTTTACTTCTCGACACTACACGATTAACCCAGAGTGCAGCTTGTCACAGACACTTTTACATTACATTACATGTCATTTAGCTGACGCTTTTATCCAAAGCGACTTACATTTTTAGAACACTCATCATTTTATGAGGGGCCATCTAGGGGTTCAGTATCTTGCCAAGGACACTTAGGCATGCAGATGGGATAGAGTGGGATTCGAACCGGCAACCTTCTTGTTGCAGAGCACCCGCTCTATCCCCTAGGCCACGCTCTCCCCCCCACTTCTGTGAAACGTTCAGGTGGATTAAAGAAAAGCCGACGAGGGGAAGAAGATGAGGGGAGGTAGACGAGGGGAGGAAGACGAGGGGAAGAAGATGAGAGGAGGTAGATGAGAGGAGGTAGACGAGGGGAGGAAGACGAGGGGAAGAAGATGAGAGGAGGTAGATGAGAGGAGGTAGACGAGGGGAAACAGGAAAGAGGAAGCTCGTAGATAACGGCAGCGGATTTCAAAAGCCGTTGACTCAGGGCCGGACAGATGATAACGACCCTGATAGAGTTTTATCTCCGTGTATAGACGACAGGGACTCACACTTTAAGAGCTTTTACAAAAAGGAGGGAGCACACAAGGACTAATTTTTTAATTAACAATGGACTGTGAGACACCAGAGTGGAATCCATTAGCCGTTGATTGCTGCCTTGGCTCAGGGTTGGGATTGGATTCGATGGCGTCACCGCAGGCTCCACTTTTAAATCCCATTTAAGAAGAAGTACGGGGAGGACCAGGCGGAGGACGGAGTGAAAATGAGTTCTGAAGATGTGTCCCTGGGAAGTCAAATGGGCCCAAAGAGGGAGTCTGGAACTAACACTCTCCTTTCTGTTGCCATCGTGGCAAATTAAAAGGTGCAATCGGCAAAACCTGACGGCACAGTAGACAGCTCATTGATTGTTTTGTTTGGGGTAAGGCCAAATCACAAAGACGAGTGATTGAATGAGCCCTTGAAGTGATATCACAAAAACAAAGATCGGAACATTCAGATCCTGAAAGCGTCTGAATCCTTCACCAGACAAAACATGAGCGGAGCTGAACTGTCAGTCTGACGGAGGTTTGGTTCTGAGAGAAGTTCTTAAAAGATTCAGAGGAACATACGTACGTTTTTAGTATAAAATGGCAATTTAAAGATCTGTATGCTAATTTTAGTGCCAAAAGCTGCTTAGCTGGGAGAACAAGTTCCCAGGAGACCACAGGCTCCTCCAAGAAATACTTTTTCAATCTAAACCGTGGGAGCAGCGTTTTCAAAGTTCTCAGTTTCAGGTGCTCGGACACTCTGGAGAAGCGTTGTCTGCAGGTGTGTGAACCCATAGATAGATATATATAAAGGCTAGATGTCTCGGCCAACCGCGTCAAAAGTCCGCACATGGTGGCCATCTTGCCACAGTCAGCTCGCTCACCCATAACATTGTGTTGTAGTTGTACGTACTTTTTAAATAACCATAACTTGCTCAATTTTCAACCGATTTTTAAACAGTTTGTTTTCTTACAAACGTCATAGATAATGGATAATTATGTTCGTTTCTAAAAAATAGAATAATGTTCTATAAGTACAAGATTTCCCTTTACAAATATACATATACAATATTTTATTTAAAAAGTACATGTTCCACTACCATCAAGATGGCCGCCATGTGCGTACGTTCGACTCAGTTGGCCGGCAACGCGGACGAGACATCTAGCCTTTATATATATATATATATATATCTATGTGTGAACCCCCCCTCTCTGACTCACCTTCTGGAAGTCACACCGGGGGTTCGGGCAGTGGGGGGGTTTGCAGATGGACACGTCACCGAAGCAGGTACACTCCTGACAGGACTGTGGACTCCAGGATGTGTTGTTCTGTAAAAAATCACAACAGACACGAGACGTTAGACAAAGTGATGATTCACTCTCTCACTCTAACATCATCTTTACGTTGAGACACTGGTAGAAAACAGTACATTTCTGATGCAGGCTTGGATGGAGTCAAACACTGAGGCTTCAAACTGGAGACGTCACCACAGTTTGCCATGTGATAACGACTCACAGACAGATGACTTGACACTACACGGTGTTAGAATCATCTCCAGAGGAATTGTTTCCATCGCAGCGTTTTGTATTTCACGCTCTGTGAGCTCCACGATCGCCGGCTGAGGCTTCGCTGCACGAGGAGCTCGACTCTGAGAAAAATCATTTCACACGTTGAACTCTCACCAGCCTCTAAAAGTAAAGGTTGTAAAACACAGCAGGTTTATTCGCTGCAGGTGAAACTGCTCCGGCGTTTTGATTGAGAGCCTCGAGCTCCGCGGCCAACGAGACACTGAGATGAGGCAGGAAGGCATGAGATCACCTCTGCCACACGGCTGCATACTTCACCACCGGATATCTGTCGATAGCTCATAACGCTGAGCTGACAGTGTCTTATGGCTAGCTCAAAGCCAGAGTTAAATCAATACCCCGCTGCCTGCATATACTCAGATATATCATCTTACAGTCCATAGATCTGATTTGGCCGGATGATTAATAACTCTCTGGTGACGGGGATATACAGCTGTGCTCAGGGAGTGGACACCTCATGGCCGGAGGACACGTGGAGACTTTGCTTATTTGGAGACAGAAAGTAAAAACAGACGTCTTTATGGACGGGAAACTTCCGCCTCAGGTCAAAACACCTACTTCAGCACGAAGACGATATGCAGGGGGAGGAAACACAGAATATCTGGATTTGTCTGTGTGGCTGGTTGTGACATCATGATTCTGCAGCCAGGAGCTGAACACAGTGGATGAGTTCAGAGAAGCTCCATCACTGAAGGGAACAGTGGAGAGCACACACCCTGTGTTCCAGCTTTACATTCTGTAGACTACACCTGCTAGGGTTTGTATCATATCATCCAAAACCAGCTCCAATAACTGGACACTGGGATTAATATTCTGAGGACAACTGCAGCTGGATTGTCTCTCGTTCATCAGCAAGATAAATTATATAAACATTCACAATAACAAAGAAGCAATTCAATCGTTAGAAAACAACTCTACAGAGAGTGACTGTAACATTTCAGGCTCATATTCATATTCTGTTTCATTAATCAAAAAACAACATGTGTCTCGCAGGAGGTTTGTGATGTTTGACGTGGATTTCAAGTCAAACTTGTAATTATGTTTGTTGACTGTAGCGTGTCAAACGCAGCCTCAGATCCTGGCCTGTAAGAAAAGACTGGTAGAAAATCCCCCAAGTGGGAATCACACGTCACAAACTGGGAACTGGAGCAGTTCTCTCTGTCAGTCAGGAACCAGTGTAGCTGTCAATCAAAGCTCCATTAGTTCTTAGTAACAGGTGAGATCTGCAAATATGGTGACAGGGGTAAAGAAACCAGATAGGATCCGACTGGTTCCAATGTGAGAACAGTAGGAAGCATGGGAAGTCGAGGTTAAAGCAAGAAATGCACAACTTCTCTGATTTCATTTCACTGTCTCTTTGAAAGAGTTTCAATGTTGCTGCTCAAAACTCTGAAGTGGAAATCTGAAGATTGAGATCCGTTCATAATCTTCCTCTTCATGATTCCTCGTCCTAATCGAATCAGAGCACATTAGAGAGTCGTGCAGTAGAAGGTGGGCGTAGCTACAGGGCACGTGGAACCACACAGACAGAAAAAGGGGAACGCCATCACCGCACGACAATCTAATTAGGAAGAGCAGCCCACTGAGGGGAACGGCTGCTCCTGCAGAGAACCAGTGAGTTGATATGTTCCCCAGAATGTGGTTGAAGCCATTTGCGTGTCTGTCCAAGTGGGTTTAATCGTGTGTTTGTGGCTGAGTGTCTCTGCGCAGCGGCGGCCAGATGTGTAATGAGTTTTAACGAAGGGAAAACATGTCACAGGCAATTTGTGCACACAACATTAACACTTGAGCTGAGCCGGAAGGCGGATGTTTTCGCAAGAGGACTTCGGTTCAAGCTGTGACATCAAACACTGACACACAATCTGAGGAACAAAGTCACAACAGACACAACAAATACAAAATTAACCTCTTTAAATCTGAGTCTCTTCCCGAATCAGGTGAATAATCTAAATGATATAGTTATACACTTTAAACATCTCTCCTTAAACAGGATTTATGAAGATCTATACAACGCTCATGTCTGTTTACACAGCAGCTGAGTTGTGTTTCCAGGAAGCCGTCCAGAGAACCGTGGAAGCACCGAGCTTCCAAAACAACCATGAACTAATTCAATCAGCAGGAAGTGTTCTTCCTGCCAGGATTGGTTGCTAAGCTAATTAAGAAACCTGCTCATCGTTTTTCTTTCAGTTATGAAAAGTATTTTTTTCCACCCTTTGAACAGATGCTTTGTTTGAGTTAAAAAACAAATGTGTCTGATCCTGAAAGTGAAATAACACCTGTGTATAATAACAGTGAGCAGGTAGCACTTATAATCAAAAGGTCACAGAAGGAACAGGGTCAACAAATCAGTGCAGATGTTCACTGATTATGTTTAAACGATGTAAGTGAACCACAGAGTCTGATTACTCTGAAACTGCTGCAGAATACAGAGACAGCTCAAAGCCTTTAGTCAAATACACAACCTGATGGGGACGAAGGTCAGCAGTGTCAGAACACACACACACACACACACAACCTGGTCAAACTAACACAATTTGAAAAGGTGTCAAAGACAGGATGCAGTCAGGATGGAGAGATGCAGATTCACTTCTGCTTGGATTGAAAGCATTTCACCTGGAGGGTAATGAAATCCCAGAGGAGGCTCCAGCGCAGGTTTAAGAGCCTCAGCTGTCGCACTCGATGCATTTAAACAAGGACACACAACCACAGCTCAGATTGAGTCACATCTATGAGTGCAGATACAAAAAGTACAGTATGCACTCTGGGTTTCAGATTCACAGCGTTCGGTCAGAGTGGTGTTTAGGGTCACCGGATCAGAACCATCGCTCAGGGAATGAGATCTGACAGCAAAGAGCGGATCTCAGGACTGAGGGAGTTCGTGTCTGATCCCTGTCTGCAGATATCTGCCCCCGTGGCCTTTGCTGAACTTCCATTACAACTTCCAGAGAATGAATAAATGTGACATTGAATATTAGAGCAGGGGGTGGGGGGGGCAGACCCTCCGTTATCTGATTGCTCGCCAGCCGATCGCCTTGTGAGGGAGACGAGGTTCAAAGCAAATGAATAAATGGGAAATGTTGGAGCTGAACAGTGGAACTCCAGGCTAATCACTGATTCTCTCCATCTCGAGAGAGGCTGATATTAGATTTCATCGGAGATCTATTCAAGCCGAGGCCACACGACTGATTCAGAGAGTTGAAAAAGAGAAAAGCAGAAGAAACTGTAGCAGCTCTTCAGTCACAGGAGAAAGAACAAACACTGGACGCTGAGTGGACTGAGTCTACAAAGAGCTTCTCTGGACTTAACCACCACTCAGAAGCACTTTACAGTCCGAGCTACATCCACACAGCACGACTCTGTGCTCATCACACACTGCTCAGGAGCTGTGGCTCAGGCTCATGCTCAAGGACACTGGAGCGGCCGGGCTCGAACCACAGACCCTCTGGTGGATGACCGTCTCTACCCCCCGAGCCAAAGCCGCCCAAAGGTAATATCTATAATTCCAAAAGCTGCATCACTCGAAACCTATCGTAATAAATCAATAAAACCAATTATAAGAAAGAGATTCATTATGAGTCTCTAAGGCCTTTTGTTTTCATGTTTGAATTTAAGATATACGTCTCTAACAAAAACACTTATATGAAAAATAAGTGAATTTAAAATGAAGAAGTAAAAATGTATATCTGACTCTGTGTTACACTGAATCCCTGCATGAGTGTGTGTGTGTGGTTGTGTTCATATTAATAAATTGTGTATATTTGGATATTTGTAAAACAAGAACGTAACGTGAAGAAAGACGTTGATAGCTTTTCGGTTTAAATTAGGAGGTCGGGGGGGGTGCAGGTCTGCCCTCAGAAAGGCGTTTCCTGTTACGGCCCTGTGGCTTTCTAAACAGAGGTGTGTAAAATTAGCGCAGCAGCTAAATCTATAAGTGGCTGCAAGTCGGACGGGTTTGGGGGGGGCGAGTCCATTCCGGCGCAGGTCTCTGGGGCTCGGGGGGGCTGCATCCAATTCCCGATCCTCGTCCTGTTTACCTCCTGAACGCACCAGGGGGCAGAACGGGTTTGACCTGGAGGTCACTGTACAAACGGAGCTTGTAAAGAGTCCGTGGCGATGGAACGTGGATTCCCCAGTGAGATCTGGACCAGCTGATGCTGACCTCTCCCCTCTCATGCTGCTCTGACGGGTCAGCGCCGGGGGAGCGGCTGTTGTTTTTCACCTCCCCTCCTCCTGCTGGGATCGCCCCCCCCCGCTGGGACCCACACCTGCAGGACTCGTTGATTGAAACGTCCGAGGAGTCGACGGCTGATTTCATTCGCCCCCGGAGGAAGACGTCCAGGCCAGATGTGATTTAGGACTGAACCGCCTCAGCCAGCTCGGCCGCACGTCTCCAGTTTCATCAAGAAAAAATAGATCCATAACTTTAACAGAGAGTGGAGCTGCTGGTGGGGCTGTGGCTGGTGAGGTTGTCGGTTTGAATCCAAGACACTCTGAATAATATGATTAGACTTTGTTTATCTCGAGGGGTTTTCTTGAATAATGTGAATATTGAAGTGAATGAAACAGCCATAAATTATGGACTAAGCCAAATCACTGTATTAATATATGTAAATAATTCATGTCAGGGACCAAAATGTACAAAGCTTTGTTTTCACAAATAGTTCTTATGAATAACTCACTGTTAAAAGTTGATAAACAACATATTCCCCATCTAAGTTTCCCAGATTCCGGGGTGACATCTTCAAGTTCCTTATTTTATCCAAACTACAATTTGTTTCATAAGATCAGCTGATCATCACATTTAAGAATCTGGGACTTGCACATATTCAGGATTCATCACTTACAGGACTGATGAAACTAAAAAATTATTTAATCAGTTATTAATTTCTGCAGTAAACTTAGCTGAGGTTTAATTTGCCAGATTGTTTATTACTCTCAAGTTCATCCACTTGAATGCTAAGCTCACGGTCTGTTGATTTCATTTTGGTGAAAATATAAGACCAACATAAAAACTCTAAAATCACCTCAAGGGATTGAAATGTTTGATTTAATCTGTTTTATCAATGAACAGGTTTGTCACATTTTTTAATTTTCACAGGAATTCAAATATGACTGAAACATTTGACCTGTATCAACCCTTCAGTTAATTGACTAAATAAATGTATTGATTTGATTTATGATTTAATTTCCTCTGAGAACCATTAACAGGGATATTGTTTGTGACCTTCTCTTTCATTATACTGTAGCGTGTGTGTGTGTGTGTGTGTGTGTGTGTGCGTCTGTGTGTGTGTGTCTGTGTGTGTGTGTGTGTGAGTTCAGTGATGAGAAGTGCAGCTTTAACCTCCATTACAGTTCCGCAGACAACATCAGGACACTGTGGTCACACTGGGAGGCTTCTCTGAGTTAATGGAAATAAAATATATAGAAAAAACACAGGCGGCACCTCAGAGCCAATTCTCTCTGGAACAATAAATAGATAAATACAGGACGGGGGATGGGGGGTGGGGGAGGTGGGGACTCTGTGGCCCCTACACTGGTTAAAGATTCAATTAAAATCCAATCGAGGACAAAAGTCGAGAGCGGAGCGTTAGCAGGGCTCAGTTTCGTGGAGGTGTCAGTTGCACTCGTTGGACTCTGTGCGGGGGGGACGTGTGGAGGGAGGCGGCCTCTCAGGCAAGCTCAACGTAATTGGGCTGAAATTGGGCTCGGAGCCGATAGAAACTAAAGCTATTACCAAGGCAAATTCAATCTGGGGCCGTGATGGCTTACCGGGGCCAAAAGGCTTCACTGCTGCTTCACGCGGCTGCAGAAAACACTCGAGCTTCTCCACCGGGGGAAACCGGGGCTGTCAACACAGCTTTCTGTTTACAGGCGATCAACCTGCTCACGCCGAGCTGCTGTGTGTGTTCGTGTTCTAACAACAGCCTGGAACTGGGTCGGGTTTCAGAACAGGGAGCAGGGAAACGAGTGGAGCCGGGCAGGTTTGACCACAAATCAATTTAGGGTCCGACACAGTTACTGCAGCGCTGCAAATTAACAGCAGAGTTCAACACATCACCTGACACATCGAAACAACGTGTAATAACTGAATGTTCGATAGAAAACCAACTTCTCTTCACACGTTACGAGTCACTTTGGGAAATAAGTCATGAAAACAGCTTTTGATTAGTTTAAAATGTGGCGTAAACATGAGAGGAGCCTGACAGAGCTGCTTGAGAGGTTCACATGCTTGAAGTCAAAATATTAATAACATGAAGGCTGAGCCTGTGACGAGTGCTCGACCAATCGTGAGTCAGTCATGATGTTTTATTCCATTTCTACACCATCAAATAACCCGTTAAAAACGAACTTATCATAAACGGTGTGAAAAGAAAAAAATATTTGAGGTATGTTTGGTCCATGTCCTATCAGTTTATAATGACTCAGCGACGCTTTCTGACAATGACTAATTCCTTCACTTTTATTAAATTACAACGTTTCACCTCAACAATCTAACAGAAACCTGGGGGGGGGGGGGGGACCAGAGTCCACAGCAGCAGGAAACACTGTCAACCAGGACACAGTGTTGCAGGGGGACAGGTTAGGTTTTCAATTACAGGGCAGCTCACCTCGTTCTGCTCTTTCAAACCGTTCCCACTCGCAGCTCGGACCTTTTCTCTGAGGGTCTCTGGACATTACAACGATGGGACAGCAGTAGAAAGAGGAGGAGGAGGGGGAAGAGGAGGAAGAGGAGGAGGAGGAGGTTTTTTGAGATGTGATTTTATATTATTTCACATTTCTTCATCAGTTTGAGAAAATGAATGAAAGTAGTTCCTTCTGTTGCAATGGTACTATCAGAACCCCCCGAACCTCAGGTACTCAACACTTCTTCAAATGGACTGAATGAACGTCTTCATAATTCAAACATCATATCGCCCGGAGGTGAAGAGCTGCAGCTGCTTCCTCCGCTTGTTTCTTCTTCTACTGTTTAATGATGTCTCTACTTCCTGTGATTACTCTGAAAGTTTGAACTATATGAAAAAGAGTTTTCACTCTGCAAACAAGTTCCACTCCTGGACCAAGAGAGGTCGGTGTGAAAGGTCCCTCAGTTTTAATAAAAGCATAAAATAAGTTACTAAAAGTGAATCAGAAAAAAAGTTGAAACCAAAAGAACAAAGGATGCCTGAGGAAAACCCTTTGATGTATTCTTGATAACAAAAGAACGAGCAGAGGAGGAATGCAGCACGACTTCCTGTTGCATATTTTTTAAGATATATTATAATCCTGAGCCACAGCAAAACGCTGACCTGACAAAACACTAACAAGTTACTTCTCACAGCTCGTCCACTCTCTCTCATTATCGCCTCCTCCTCCTCCTCCTCCTCCTCCTCCTCCTCCTCCTCCTCCTCCTCCTCCTCCTCCTCCTCCTCACTCTGAGGCTCCTGTACGCCCGTTGCTGTTAACGGTTCCATTTTCAGAGAGGGCAACTTTGCCTTTTCCCCAAATTAATTCAAATGTATTCATTTGCCGCCATCTAATTGCTTTGCCACGCCACTTCCTTCAATGCCGGCCGAGTGATTATATGCTAATTCCTCACGAGGGAAGCTGTGAAAACAAGTGAGGTTACGCCGCCCGGCTGGAGGAGAGTCGAGCTCTCGGCCAAATAGTCTGATTTAATCAATGCGCTGGCAAATATTCAAAGCAGATCGTACAGAGAGTGAGGATGTAGCTCCGGTGTGTTATCCATCATCTGACCAGCACCAGCTCATTTAGCAGCCGAGGAAAGCAGGACGCTGTGTGGGTTCAGCATTGTTGTGTTAATCTGAGCACACATTCGTCTGCAGGGAAAAGGCTGAGTTTAAAAGTTGTGACTTAGCTCATTGATTTAGCTCTCCCACCAAGCCTCCAGTCCAATTAGAGGCCCTGCTGGTGAGAGATGACAAATGACTGGCTGATCGTCCGCCTCCCAGCGCTCCCATTAATCCAGCTGTCTGCCACTCCCCACCATCGCTCCTGCAGCCAAATATCAGCATCGAGCACGTAATGGGTTCTGGATCATCAGGCAGGCGGCTCGAAGAGCCGGGGTCCGCCACGGAGCGGGAAATCAGCGCCGGGGCCACACGGTCACAAATGGAAAAATAAAAGCTTGTTTTCGGAGCCGCATCGTGAATCTCGGGAGCGAGTCGACGATATGTTTGAGGAGATGAAAGATTCAGCAATTTAGCTCAGAAACATTTGCTTGATAGTGAAGAGCTGAGTATTTGTATATGATGCTGCTGCAGGAGGAAACAAACAGTGGACTCTCCTGCTTGGATTATTCCAGACTGCAGCAAACGGCACCTGACCCAGTTGAGAGGGTCAAGAAGAGAAAAGGCTCACTCATGGTTCGCTGTGTTGATATTTCTGAACTTTTCTATAAGCACGCAAAGAAAGCAAACACAAAGAAAAGTCACTTAACTCAAATATTAATAAAGTTCAAAAACGTCAACTGTGATTATAACGGTACGCTTTCTATTCCCTGTGCGGCAAACACAAAGGTTTCTCTTTATAATTCACCTCCTCGGTCTCAACACCCATTAGCTCCATTCAAAAACCAATGCCTCGAGCCAAAGACACAGATCGGACCATCTGTGTTGTGTTTTGGGTCAAATCAAAACAATGGAAGGAGGAAAGCGCGAGTTAAATAAAACCAGTCATTCAGAGTGAGGAGCCTGAAAGAAAACAGGTGAAGAGAAAGGACAGAAGGTAAATCTTGTATTTCCTCTCAGAGGCCTGTGGTGATACACAATGCATTCAATCTGAGAGGGTTGTTATCTCTTGTTGTGCACGTTTTGCAGAAGTTGCTTCATTCGTTATCTAGTTTTCAGGGGTTCTAACAAAACTCATTTGCATTCCTCTGTAAACGATCCGATGTTGAAGCCGTGTTGTAAAACCATTAGATCGATGGTTTTACAAGTCCAAACAACAAGCTCCCAGTTCCTGACTCCTTTCCCCAGCAGCCGAATCACATTGTGGGTCTCACATGTTTCACCTCCCACACCCGACATGCTGGCAGCCGCCGGGAACAGAACAACTGCTTTAGCCTAACAAAACAAAAGGTGAATAATTCATATAGGTAGATGGCTTTGAGAGCAAGCTTTTGTTTTACCCAGTGAAGCTGCGTTATGGGGGGGGGGGCTTTTTGATAACCCCCCACTCAGGCGTGTTGAAAGTCATGTAACAGTAATGCAGTGAATCCAACAGGGACTCAAGGCTGAGCAGGTTTCTGAATCACTGGGTTTCACCGCACAGCAACCTGGGAAAAATGCCACTAGGCTAAAATATTAACAGATGATTTCTGACCCGTTTTGACGCCTCTGATTTCTTGCAGCGGATCTTATGAATCTGTAACCAGATTTTGGTTTGGGGGGGGGGGGCAGCTGCGCAAGGAGCCGGAGCCGCACTCTGCGACACAACTTAAGTCTGTCTCTGAGAAACAGCAGCTGGGTAATGTTTCCTGAAACCTCAGAGCCGCAACACGGAGGAGGGGGGGGGGGGGGGGGGGGCACGATGTGCTGCTGGCAGGATCACGGGCTGGCACTCCATCTAACATGCACCCTGGCTACTGACCACACTCAGGTTGCACATTCCCAGCCAGGGATTAACTCTAAACACGTAGTTAAAGTAGCTGCTTTATAAACTGCTGTACACAGTTAACCTCCGTGTTCAGGTCTGTGGGCCCATGATGGATCCCGAACCTGAAGCCTGAGGATCTGCAGTACAAGTCATAAACTCCCTGCTCCTCCATGTTAGTGGATGGGACATGAACCAATAAACTAAAGATCAAATCTGACATCGTCCTGCTAAACTGATGATGATGATGATGATGAGTAAGACCTAAGTTGCAGTTAAAACCAAAAACTTCCAGTTTCATTAATCTGCTCGGAAATATGATGCAGCAGGTTCAAGAGGGAGAAGATGATGAAAACTGAATCCAAGACTCGTAAAGCAAGTCAGGGAAGTCTGCACATCATCTTTACGAGTGTGAAATGACTCGACACACACACACACACACCCACACACACAGACACACACAGATATGAGGATGTATGGATTACCACAGGGGCAGCTCTCTGACAGCTTTAGCGGCCAAATGGAACCTGACACAGGAAACAAGGCGTACTGCTGTCTGAGTGAGAAGAGCAGCAGCTGTGTGTGTCTGTGTGTGTGTGAGTGTGTGTGTGTGTGTGTGTGTGTCAGTGCCATCCACCAGCCTCTTCCCTCTGAGCACAACAAAAATACCATATGCCATTCGGTGTGAAAGAGTGAGAGCGAGCCGAGCAGGAGAAAGGCATTTAGAGCAGAGTTAATCAGACAGAGGCTCAATGCAAACACTGGGATTACACAGTCACACACACACACACTATCACCTGCAGTGTTGTGCACAGGCACACACTCGCCACCACTCTTTGTGGGTCAGTGCACTCTCACAGAGATGAAAGTACACCGCACTCCAACAGAAAGGACTCACTCTGGTTCTCCGCCATTGTTTGCTCCTTTACTGCTGCATGTTCAAATACTAGATAACGTAATTACAGCATCTTAACCAGTCACTTCCAGTATCTGGAATGTAAACGCCTCTCCACTTCCTCCCACTATTCAGAAATGAAGCCAAATGCATGGCGAGAGTCAGAAGCGATCAGAGGACGGAGCCACGATAACGAGTTCTGACCGAAACATGCAATTAACCAATCATGAGACGATTCAACCCTGATGTTTAACCTGTTTTTACATCATCAAATAAGGAATTCAACCCAAATGATCAGAAAAATGACCTAAAATAACAAACACCATCCGTCATGAGCTGTCATGTCCTCCATCTTGATTTACAGTCGATAGTCAGAGGCTTCAAACCAGCAGCTCCTGTGCACACAGGAAAACAACAGAGCAGTTATTTTAATCTGCGCAGACGTATGTTCATATGAATCCAGTTCCCTTATACAACAGCTGAGCGAGAGAGAGAGAGAGAGAGACTGAGACTGAGACTGAGACTGAGACTGAGAGAGAGAGAGAGAGAGACTGAGACTGAGACTGAGAGACTGAGACTGAGAGAGAGAGGGAGAGAGAGAGAAAGAGAGAGAGAGAGAGACTGAGACTGAGAGAGAGAGAGAGAGAGAGAGAGAGAGAGAGAGACAGAGAGCATGAGCCTTCACAGAAAACCACTAAGAGGATTAACTACATATGCTCAGCATTACCGCATTACCATACATTTCACTTTTCAAACCACAAAACAACCTGCCGGTGTGTGTGTGTGTGTGTGTGTGTGTGTGTGTGTGTGTGTGTGTGTGTGTGTGTGTGTGTGTGTGTGTGTGTGTGTGGTCACTGAGGGCTTAAGCATTTGCAGGGTTCAGTAATACGTTCTTCAGCCCTTTACCCTGACCTCCTCCATCACGGCTAAATGCACCAAACATTTGGAACAAGCTCCCAAAACGTCTGAGGAAACAAAACTCTGAAGCTTCTGATAATCTAATAAAATTGAGATGTTATTGTTTTAACTTCCTTTACTGTCCGAACGCGTTCAGCTCTGAAGCATCTGCTCTGTTTTTACTACCTTTGTCTTGCAACAAACTTTTATCTGCATTTTATGATACCAAAAGTGAAGCGTATTAAGTTTATTATTATTATTATTTTATCATTATTATTCCTAATCCCTGTTCAAACAGGACCGGCTAAAATGTCTTCAATCCATAAGGTCCTCATACAGAAAAACGAGAAGCACAGGAGTAAATATACAAACACACACACTCTTGCCATGTCAGCACTGCTGTTAATACACAAAGTACAAATCTGAAAGCATGTGGGGGGGAGGGGGGGCGAGATGAGATTCTTGAGAAAACAGAACAAGTCGACAGAACCTTCACAGAAGAGAAAGATCGTGCCTGGGTCTGAAAAGCCAATTATAAGAAAGAGGAGAATGGATTATACACCACCATGAAAACACACACACACTCACACAAATACACACTTTGGCCCATTTAGCTCCTTTAACTGTTGCCGTGTTCCACTTATCCTAATCAGGAGACTAATAACACACAGAGAAGAGGAACACCAGTGTGTGTGTATGTGTGTATGTGTGTGTGTGTGTGTGTGTGTGTGTGTGTGAGTGAGAGAGAGAGAGAGAGAGAGAGAGAGAGAGAGAGAGAGAGAGAGAGAGAGAGAGAGAGAGAGAGAGAGAGAGAGAGAGAGAGAGAGAGAGATATTAAGCTTTTTTGGTGACTGATAATCCAACTGTGTTATCACGACCGAACATTTCGCTGGCAGGGAGATCCAGACTCTCCACACGCACCAGTTCAGTGGAGTTCTTTCCAACGTCTGCAGAACAGCCACCGGCTCCATTACCTGGAAGTTTATAATAACAAAAACAAATATCTGCAGCCTGAATATTAATTTGAGCTCCAACAGCACCAGGTAAGTCCCAAAAGATTCATTAGGATACATCCCCTTGTATTACACACCATGGAATAACAACGAAAAGGCCACAGAGAGTCAGATCATCCATCCTCACTGATTAAATAAAGTAATTTACTTTATTGGTTCAATTGAAATTCAACTGGTCACTGGTGGCATTTTTCAAAACACCTTTTAAGAAGTTGAAGTAACTCAAAGATTTCAATCTGTTCATCTCATTCTCCGGTGAACTTCCGACTCCTCGCTCTGTGGCGTCGTGTCACTTCGCCTCATGGAGATTTAATGACTGCGACTGAGGTGATGAAATGATTTATTGATGCGTTCACTTGCTTTCAGGACATCTGTGCACAGTCGCTGAAGTTCAAATCCCCCCCCCCCCCTCTGTCCAGAGCGCGAGCAGGGACTCCAGCAGGAGGAATCATTCAGGAGGAAGGAAAATCCAGTAAATGGAGCAGGATAATGTCGCCGCTGTAAAAGCAACTGGAAAACGCCCAGTGAGTGTGAAAGTGTCCCGAACACGAACTGGTTGTAAAACACGTAATGATAACGACGGTTCATTATCGTTTCTGCTGTTAAAGACCTTTTACTGGTCACAAACCAGACCATTATCTGGTGATGGTCTGAAGTGGGAATGGATTCAATCTGCGTTCACTCCTCAGGTCAAACGAGTCTGCAGCAGAAACAGGTTTTTATCTGCAGAGATGGAAACGAGGCCCTCGGCTGCTTCTTGCCTCAGAGCGAAGTGAGAGAGCTCCTCACATGAGACCCCAATGAAAAACTACAACCAGTCCTCTATCGGTACTGGGAATGGAGTCAATCGCCTGCGTAAACCTTTGATTTTTGGCGTCAACGAGACGTATCAGGGCTAAAGTTTCCTCTTTATAACTTTGCAGAAGTCCAATGTTCACAAATGAATCCTTTACAACTCATTAGAGGAAATAAAAAAACATGATTTGTCTCCTTCAAGCAGCTGTTGTTTTGAATTCTCTCTCATCTGCAAGGATTTCATGTTTAATGTCCGTTAACAGCTCTTCTCCTGACGCCACTCACCCTTTCTAGGAATCGTGCAGACACACATGTGAGCGTCTTTAATGTTCATTTCCATTCCTTCTTTTTAAATTCATCGACTCTGCTGCACCTCTGTTCTGTCCCCCCCCTGCCTCACAGCGACCCTGTTTCCCCTCAGGGATCGATGGAGTTCATCTGATCTGATAACAGCTCCTCTCATCTTGTCTCGTCTCGTCGGATTCACCCGATGCTTCGAGGTGAGAAACGGGAGTTTTCTTCGAGCAGGAAGATTCTTTGCTAAGATGCATTTAACTATAACCACCTCCTCTCTTTTCCCAGCAGGAGGCGGCTGCACCTCCTCATCATCCCCTTGTTCGCCCTCGCTCTCGGCTCTCCCTGCAATTTCCTCCAATTTCCAGCTTTTTCATTTTCAAAACGTATTTCCTTTCTCATTTTTCCTTCACCCCAGTCTTTGTGAATCGCATTGTGCCATCCAGATATGAACGTGGGGGGGGTGTTTGCAATTTTTCGTATTTTCTTTGAAATGGATTCACAGCTTCTTCTCTCGAAACATGAGGCGACTGTGGCTCCTTTCAATCTGCAGAACAAGATGTATTTTTCAAGTTGGCATCAGTAGCATGTTTAAATACCTCAAACAGTATTATATCTCACATCTTCCCCATGCTGAAGACCCATTTAGTATAATTACAGACTCTTATTTTGTGCTATAACTCTTTTATGAAACTCGTCCGTCAGGTTCATCTAATTTTTCCTGAACAAGCCGAAGCATCAGACGAGTGAATCAGCTGTGGTGGATTCAGACTCTTCTTTCAGACGCCAGCTCCCTCGTTCTTACAGTTAATATCCTGCCATAATGTACTGAGTAACAATGTGACAGACGTATGGATTTATTAGAGAGTGATGACATCAAATGCTGGGTAATGCTTGTTTTATCCCCCCCCCCCCCTCGCAGGCTGAAAAAAGGTGCATCTGTGACGTCTGCAGCTTCTCGGCCTCTCGCTGCTTCCAGGCGTTAAAGTCACAGCGACTGGATCCTGAAGTGTTGGTGGAGGGAGGCTGGCCAGCAAACTTGTTGTATTGTTGGATGACTTCACTGCTAAAACAAGAGCCAAGGAACAGCCTGCCCCCCCCCCAGAGAGAGCGCGGCGCCGGGGTAATTATCTGGCAGAAGACGCTGTGAAGCAGATCTGCCAGCAGCAGCTATGACGAGGACGAGGCTCGACGGCTCGGCCGCTGTGGAATCAGGACGAGAGGGAGAAGATCAGGACGAGGCCCGAGTTTGAGTCCAGTCAATTAGTCCTGATCTATGATCCCGAAGGGGGGGGGGGGGGGGGGGGGGCGAGGAGCCGCCGGAGGACCAGGTTTGAAATGAAATCTTTAAAAACTGAGTGGGCTACAGATTGCATTTCTATGCATCTGTGCGTTTATTGATCTCGGCTCGGGAGCTAAACTTTCGGCGGAGCCAACATCACCTTCTTCATCCGCTCGTGGGAAGAAAGTCTGTGGAGGACCAGAGAGTTATTGGATTTTCTAGGGGAGTCTAACTTTGTTTGTTAATGAGTTGTGCAGCTGAAGAAGCACAATGTGGAAGTTAAACTGTTAACAATCCTTAAAATTATGCAGAGGGAGTATTTACTAGTGTTTAGTGTTAATTAGAGGAAACTGTGCAAAACTTTCTAAATTTAAGATTTAACTTTATATGTTTGATCAACTCAAAAACCATAAAGAGTTGATAAGAGTTCTTAAAACTGGAAAGGTGCTGGTTTAACGTCTCCACCCCCCCACTGACCTGCAGACGACCTGAACACACTCAATTAGTCGCAGACGAGTTAGAAACGACTGACGTGTGGATTTCCTGTGAGCCCCCCCCGAAAGGCCTGTGGAGGAAATCGATGGTCTGCTTCAGTCCGATCCCCCGTGAGCCTAAAGTTCACCGGCTCGGATAGATGCCCCTCAGAGAGCAATCTGCCGGCCTCACCTGTCATGTGACCACGGGGTCGGCACCAGAGGACCAATCAGACGACGAGGTCGACTTGACACTGCTCAGAGACGCGAGCTGGGAAAGTTCAGGAGCTTCGAGGAACTTCTCGATGTGGACGGAAACAAACTTAGTGGAGAGTTCACGGTTGTTGACGGTAAAGTTTTGAGCTCAGGTCCCATCTTCATTCAAGTGCTGCCACATAACTTCCAACCAAACCTGAGAGCAAACAGCAGAGCTAATGAAATCACAGCCTCCACTGCAGAATAACAACAGGTATAACCACATATATATATACATGTTGTTGGATATTAGAAACACACTTTAAACATGTTTGGTTGTTTTCATCAAGATCCATGAATTATTCTGTGGGAAATCAGAAGAAGAATGTCCCCCAGTGCCTCCCAGGACGAGTTCACTGGTTTTTGCATTATTGTACAGACAAACAAACAAACAAACCACAGCCTCCTTCATGGAGGTAAGAAAACAAATAATCAAATGATATTTACACTTGAGAGTGAAAAGTGAAACCGACTCACAAACATATGCCTCAAACAACCTGTTGACTCCACAGTTCATGTTAAATGCTAGATGAGAATCCAGGAACAGATTTGCCTGAAGACAGAAGAATCCAACATTTTCATTTTCCAGCTGAGAGTCGCTCTCCAGCTTCAGTGATAATGATCCTCCACTCAGTGAACTCCTTTATCCAGGCTTAACCGTTAAAGGCTTTTAAAAAATGCCCTTTGTTCACCTCTGCACTTCACTGATAAAGTTTGAGGTCACTTCCTTCTCTGTTTTCCAGCAGCAACAAACATTTATCTGTTGCCAAACTCCTACAGCTGCTGTGAAACTGGGCTGCGTTCAATCTCTAAACGTTCTGCAACCTTTAGTTAGAAATCTCACAGATTTTAATCCATTGAGTTAGATCAATTAATACCTTAATGACTATTTAATATTTAAAAAGATTCAACATCACAAGACTTAAGATCTTCTGCCAAAAACACTGACTCTGATATCCTTCTCTGTTTGAGTAAAATAATTGAGTTTACAAAACACTAAGTTGCCATAAATACTTCAGTAGACAACCACCCTCATAATTAATGCACAGATATGAACTGACACCATGACTCAGGCTTTTATGAACTGACACCATGACTCAGGCTTTTATGAACTGACACCATGACTCAGGCTTTTTCAAACCCCAGAGCTTCACGTTGGCCTTCCTGTCAGAGTTTGGTGGAGAAGCAGCTTAAAACAAAATCCTGAACGACTTGATGAGGAGATCGGACCGAGTCGATATTCAGCTCTTTGCTCCCGAGTCGGATCGTTCAGTTGATTTATCCGTTAAATCCTTTAATTAGAGACGGTTTCAGGAGCTTCTCAGGTATGAAATTGAAGAACTCAACTCAATATCAGACAGCCTCTGATGTTTTCCCCTCCATCCTCACGACCTTCAACTCTGGACGAGGGGCTCAAACACAGAGGGAAAAGTTAGTCTAACTCTTTCCCCCTTTTTTCATAAAGGCTAGATGAGTTATATATATTCAACTTCTTTGATTCCACCAGAGATTGATTATGAGGGCTGTCGTGGAAAGAAGCTCCTGGTCTCGGACTTCAATCAGGTGAAACTCGAAGTCGAGCGCGTTCAGTGTAAAAGATGCAATTCCTCGGCAATAAAGAGAATCTGAAATCTGCGGCTGCAGCAGCTCCATGAATCTTTCACTCCAGCTGCTAACGTCTGTGACTTCTCCATATATTCGAGGAGCGGCTGCTTCTCATTCACTTCAAATGACACAAGACTCACGTCACACCTTCTGCTTCTGACATGTGTCACTTCTGTTTTTAATCCGATTATAAAATCTGAGATGAGTTTAAAATAGACTCGAAATATTTTTAACCAACTTCCATCTTTAGATCGGGCTTCAGTTACAGATGCACCGATCGGTCTTCTCCTGTCCGGACACTGAGCTTCTGGTTTCAGCTGACGTCGAGTATCGATACGACACCAGTGAAGATTCATGGTTGTTGAAAAATCTCCAAACGTCCCTGATCCTTTGTTTCCAGCTTCCATCAGCTCCTCTGACACATTTGCTTTAAATGAGTTATTTGCTGATGTGAAAACAAGGTGAAACATCAGGATTTGGGGAATTGACGGAACCTTGGTACGTCGGTTCCATTCCCTGATCGCCACAGGTTCGATTCCCTTGGCTGCATGCTCTTGAAATAAAAGGCTTAACGTCCCAAAATAGATCCTTCAGAAGAACGTCCACGTTAAATCAAAGAGAAAAAGAAGCAGATGTGTCGTGCTTCACCTCGCTCTCAGTTTGCACATCTGTCGTCTGCATGAATAAAACTTCAAGGCTCTTTCTTACCTGAATAAAAGAAACACAATGAAAAGAAAGAGAAAACATGTTTTGCAGATCCCACAGCGCTTGTCTGGGAGAGTAATGGATCCCATTGTGGCTGCAAGCGAGGAACCTGGGGAGCCGTGTTCATCAGCTGAGCAGCCGGAGCAGCTTCTTACACCCGCTCTCCACAAAACACACAATTATTTCAACTGCCGAGCTCCTCTTTGAAAAACATGATTTACAGAAGAATGGAGCGACGTGTGAGGAGTGTGTGCCCCCCCACTGTGAGCGATCACCGACTCGGCAGGTTTTATGTTCACAGCCCTGACAGAGTGCAGCTCGGGCTCCGATCCCTCGATGACGTCGTCTCCAGCAGCTCACGATAGATTTCAGTAAACAAGCTGCGATAAAACCTCGGTTCACTTCCTGTCCAGCATCTGGATCGCCCCCTGGTGGCTGGAGGCAGTATAGGTCTCCTCCATGTTAGCAGATGGGATATGGACAACTAAATAATCAAATTAAACATGGAGCCAATCGTGTTGCTGCTTTGACTCAAACCCTCACTCCCCAAAAGTGAAGCCAATGTCTCTTGATCTCCCCCTGGTGGCGGGCTGCAGTATAGGTCATAAACACACCCTCCTCCAGGTTAGTGGATGTGGACAGCAAATACATTTTTCCAAAAATGGTTTCAGTAATTTTCGGTTGTTCCTATCACAATGATGTTTGTTCAAGTGATTATTTGTCTGATAAGTTTGGTGTCAATTAGTTAATTGATTATATAAAAAATGAGATGATTGACAGCTGAAACTGACCCGTGATTGGTCGAGAACGTGTATCTGTGGCTCTTTCCCCCGATCAATACTGACCGATTCCTATCTGAGATATTGTGGCTTCATATCTGGATGGAGACATGTCGTCCATCTTTATTTACAGTCTAGGTTGTAAATAGGCCACTTTTTTCAGTGTGAAACTTTAAATGGGAGTAACATGTCAGAGAAATGCACTTTTCAGATTTAGTGAAGTGCTTCACAAAGAAATAAGTTAATTTGAGAAACTGAAGCTTGATTCTAAATGAGGATCCAGGTGGAAGAGACGATAAAAACCGCAGGGAAGGAGGAGGTGAGTCGGTCACTGTGTCGGGACAAAGACTGAAACCGAATCCTCCTGTGACCCCGGAGAGAAACGCTGACTCAGCAGAAAAGAGCCGGATAAGGAAATGAAACTGAAAGAAGGGATGTTCTTACTTTTAAGACAAATGAGATCCAGCAGAGACGTGAGAGGAGCAGAGTGAGATCTGCTTTCCAGAAACCACTGAGTGCTGCTGACTTCTCTCTTTTTCATGAAGTTCTATCGCTTCATTCTGAACTTTTAATCTTCTCAGACTCACAAGGAGAAACCGACAGTTTAATATTTAGACTTTCAAGATTCCAGTAATAAAGATTTAATAAAAACAAAGGAATGTCTGATATGTCGTTCACGCAGATACATCGACATTTTAAAACAACGCAAAGAAAATGTGAATATATGTTTATACATTTGACATAAATACATTTTATGTGTATTTTCTTAATTCAAGTTTGATATAGTGGGTGGAATTTATAGTTTTTTTTCAGCTGAAATAATGATATTTAACATTTTTAAACACTACACTCCATGTAGTTTGAGTTTACTACATCTTTAGATATTTCGACAAAAAAATATGTTTGTAAATAAGAAACAAATCAGAATCCAGAGATAACACCGGTCCCAGTGTTTCCTCGACCTCCTGACTCCTCTCTGCTGTGTGACCTCAGCGACCTGCCGCCGTGGCCGGAGCCCGACGCTCCATATTTAGTGAAGCTCTGTGACAACTCCACTCGCCGTCCCTCTGAGGTATTTCGGCGGCGAAAAAAAAACTTTCCAGGCACCGACAGCGAAACAGCTGCAGCTATTTTAACTTTCGCTTTGTAACCGAATCTCAGGGAGGAATAGAGTCAACAGGCGGCGAGTTGTCCCGGCAGACGGATTGATAAACGTACGTGCAGTTATGTCTCGTAAGCGTTGAAACACGGACGTTCACACAAAAGCTGGATTAATAACAGTCCTCGAGGAGTAAAACATTCCTGACGCCAATCAGGAGACGATGGCAGCTCGTGGCCCGACGTCGAGGCAGCAAACATGATACTGCAAGCAGAACTATTTGTGGCCCGGTGCAGGAAGCCGGACTCTGTGCCGCCCTGGATCTGAGCTGCAAAGTGTTTCTGCTGCAGGGAGCGACGCCGTGAGAGAAACAGGGAGGAAGCGCTTCAGAGTCCAAACTGAATCTCTGGCACACGGAGCTCCACGATTCAAGAGATGTAAAGAAACTAAGCACGGCTGCTTAAGCTCGACTATATATATGTAGTGTTTCCTTTCTTCTGCTTCATAACGTATCAAAGGGAAATGATGCACTGAGGATCCTGCAGCGATGATGGACGTCACTGAATCGAGCTTTGGAGGAAAAAGCAAAGAGGCATCTTCTTTGTGTGTCTGCTCACGTTATCTGATGGAGCAGGAAGCACATTAAAGCAAATTGAGCATCATTACCGCTCCTGGGTTCGGATCCAACAGAACAGCTTTTATCTTCTGCTTTTATTGACATCAAGAGAATTTTAAAAACCACTGCTCATAATCCTCCAATAATAATCCACTATCCCCCCCCCCGTATGGATCCTGTGCTGTAACGTTGCTAAAATAAAACTCCTTTATTCTCTCTCGTCTCGTTAGAGGAGCGTTGAGCCGGCGTTTCCAGAGAAGAAGAAGATGAGAGGGAAGCACAGCGTGGTTCTACTTAGCGTTTCTGTCAGAGTCGCACGGATCCAGTGTGAAGTCAAATCCGACGTAAAACATGTAAAAAGCAAAAAGGCGACATCTGTAAAGCAAAGAGCTGAAAGTGGCCCTGGAGGAGTCCGGAGGGAAACACGACGAGAGAAACACGACGACAAGGGGAAATCAAAAAGGATCCTTTTCACCTGGTCGGTTAATTTTACATCACTGCTGCAAAACAGAAAAAGACACAATCCACGAGATTCAAGGGCTTTTGCTGAAAGGAGCCAAAACCAGTTTTAGATGGTGTCGGATATTAAGCTGAATATTACCCATGATCCTCTGCTTCCTGAACCATAAGAGCTGTGGCTGTAATAAATCCATCAAACTATGTTCAGAATTCTTCATATTTTCAAAGTTTCCTGCTGAATATTGGAGTCTTTTGAACTGATCTCAGTTCAGCTTCACTCTTCATCTGGAGCTGGTTGTGACTCTCAGTCAGTTCTTCTCACAGGAGATGGAACCCACTCACCAGAGTTACACAGAACAGACGCTCAGGGAGAGAAGGAGGAAACTTTCTCCTCGTTCACACTCACTCAACCATCAAACCAGGTCAAATTGGTTTAAGATAGAAAAGCTGCATTGGGTTAATTCTTATAACCATGATGAGATAATACAAATTCTTGTTTGCATAATCTTCATGGAATGACTAAAGCAAACAACACATCTTTAGATTCCTGACAATCACCTCGGTGCCTGGGATCCATGTTGTGATTCCTCAGTAATTAAACAATCATTAGCCGAAGCTCCGCTCATTAAGCCTCAACATTACAACCCGTCCTCTGTGTCTCTAAATGAGGACATCAGGGGGTTTTATGTGTCATCTCCACTCGTTCATCTGCGTGTCCTCACACTCTGCAGCTGACGAGATGAACCTCGGGGGGGCGTGGACTCTGATTGGAGGAGATCATGTGACAAACATGCCCCAAATGCCAGGATGATGACGGCGCGGAGGGAGTCTGATGAAAAGGACCTGAGACTGGGGACGTGTCCATCACTGACGGATCACAACAAACATGTGGCGCTGTTTGTTCTGTGGCTGAATGACAGCGACACCCGAGGGGAACACAAACTACACAACCCTCCTGTCGTCCCGCCTGCTGATCCAGGGTCGTTTGTCGTACATGTACAAATAGAGAGAAGCTTTGTTTCAAGTGTCTGGTGAACAAGAAAAAGAGAAACCATAACCATCAAACCCTGGAAGTTATAATAAAAACTAATATCTGCAGCCGAAAAAGAACAATAACAAAGTTTTCCCAGTTTCAGTCAGTCAGAAACCAGTTTAGATCTGTGAGTGTAACACTGCACATGATGGTTCGATTAAAATGTGTTATTATTTTCATTTGTTTCCAGAAAAGTGGGATTTTGAACCAGACAGAACTTATTTGGTTTCTCACACAGCACTTTATCTCTTCTGTATTTTCATCTGTCTTTGTGTGTCTGTGTGTGTCTCTGTGTGTGTATTTGTGGTAATGTGCAATACCTTCTGTTCTATTGTTTTTATTTCTTCTATCCAGGCTTTTCCTCTAAAGTGAACAAGTGAACAAAGTGAAAAAGTTTCTTAACGGGGCTGTGATGTGTGTTTTTCTCTTTTCAGGGACGTCCTCAAACTATTGTGGCTTTTATTCTCTTAAGATCAGGACGTCATTCTCAAACTATTCAGATATATAACTTTGCTCATTTGAAAGAAAATGGACAAATCCTTTAATCTTAATATCATAACTTTTTGTAAAACTACACATTTAAAAAAGTATTGATTTTTTTCATTCGATTACATCTTAAACTTTGTAAATATTAACATTAACATAACAACTGCTTCCTCAAATATATCTTCTCCATCTCGAATCCTCACATTATTAGACCTTCTTCTGCTGAATGCACTAATTCATCTTCTAGAGCAGCACAATGAGGAACTGAACCTTCATTAACAGGTGAAGTATTGGCTCATTCGTCGAGGGGCTAATTGTCGACCGTGCGTTTCGACTCAGGTTCAAAAGGTGCAGGAGGTTCAGGACGAGGTGGGACAGGTCTCTTCCCGTCACAGACACATGGAGCAGAGACCTGCTCCGTCCACAGCCTGTCACGGGACAGAGGTCTCACTCTGGGGGGGGGGGGGCGGACAGAGCTGTAATTTTCTGGTGTTACCTGACGACTGACGGAGCAGTGATTGGACGGCGAGCAACCGGTGAGGCTGATGAGCGACGCAGCCGGAGCCTGCAGGCGACCAGCAGCTCCAGTTATGTGAAGTATGTCAACAAGTGTCAGGAGGAGTCAGGAGGAGTCAGGAGGAGTCAGGAGGAGTCAGGAGGAGTTAGGAGGAGTCAGAGGAGTCACGTCGCTCTGTGCTCCTGCAGCCTCCAACTCAAACCTCTGACACACAGAGGAAATCAATACAGCTCCAACCACGACTGAAATAACCTCACCACGTCCTCTTCATGTAGAAAGCTTGTTTCTTTAATATTTCAAAACTCCTACTGAGAATCAATACATCAGAAAAAAAACTACAAACTAAAATCAATGGTTGATAGAGGAGAGAAAATCAATGAGCTCAAAGTTCAGAGCTGCAGATCAAACAGGCAGAAAACATGAGGAGGATCTGATTTCAACAAAGACTCATTATTTCCAGTGAACAGCAGATTCTCTACGTTCTTCTCCAACATGGAAACAACTGGTTCCACTGGTTTTACTTTCTCAGGATAGATGCCATGGGATACTGGTCATACTTTATATTTTTAATTCCTCTCTCTAATCTGATTTGCTTGTTTGGGATTTGGTTTCAGGTTCCACTCCTCAGCAACATTCTGTTATTCTCAATGTTCTTTATGTTTCTCATGAACTCAAACAGGATGATGCAGCTTTCGGGTCAAACCGAAGTTTCTGGTCTGGGATCAGATACAGATCAAAAAAATGATACAACACATGATACAAGGTGCATGAGAGGCTACATCCACACATGTATGTGAGTTTACATGTACATTTACTAAAACACATTTTAATCTGAAAACAAAGAGCAGGAAAGACTCATTCTCTGTTACTTTGAAAGCACCAGTAATATCCTGGCTAAGAAAGGGATGTTTTCTATAAATACTGAAAAACGAGTGTCATTAAACCTTCTTCTCAGACTGAGTCGTGAGCTGGAGGCTGTGACCTCAGATCAGTTTGCTGAGCCACAGATGAACCCTGTGCTTCAGAACGTGAGATGAGGAGCCGCGGCCTCCGGAGGCTCACAGGCTGCTCAGTTCTGCCTCATCTGCTCACTGTGATTACAGTAACATCACAAATCTAACAAGGTTATGATTTATTGAAGTCAAAACGCTCGACTACGCTCTGCTACTCAGTGCTACTCCACGAGGAGCCGAGGGGAACTCCTGACGCCAGCGTTCCTCCTCGTCAACCCCCCCCTTGGGTTCCAGGGAGCGGAGGAGGAGGAGGTGGAGGAGGAAGGGGAGGAGGAGGAGGAGACGCAGGCAGAGGGGGCTGGAGGGAAGGATGAACATCACTCTGAACTGATGCACACACACACTCCAATCTAATCCTCCACGGAGACGGGTGTGTGTGCGTGGTGAGGGAGACGAAGGGGGCGTGGCCTTCAAAAAACGCTGAGTAATCGTTTCAACAAGCGTCACGTCACCGTGTCACGTCTGCGGCTATAAATAGATTCAAGTCAAATCAAAAGTATTAATCCAAGACCGGAGGAGGAAACATATACTGTGTTAATGCCGAGTTTCTGCTCGGTTCACAAAGTTCACTTCTCCAGACCGTGAAGGATTAAGTTTAACATGTGTTTCAACCCACAAGTGAAAAAAAGGAAAGTATGAGAGACGTCCATAACAAGTGGGAATGATAAAGAATGATTCCTAATGGGACCTGGAGAACTAGAAGAAATAGATCGATTGACTTATAATAAAAATAACACTGTTGGAGGTTTGACTCAACAGAGATAGAATCATATAAAAGTCAAATTACAACCTTGAGGGTTTAACACCTGCACCAAACTCAAAGGAATTTAAATATTAAGAATTTTTTCTCATGATTCACACGTTGATTCCTGAGCGGTGGCAGAGAACCAGGTCGGTGCGGTCGCGGTGACCTTTAGATGATAAAACATAATGAGTTCATCGCTGGGTCGAGGTGAACGTTTGTGACGAATGTGAAGAAACTCCCCCGAGGCTTCTTCTGAGAGATCCCCCCCCCACCAGGTCACACTGATCCTGAGCCTGCTGCCCGACAGAACACTTCATAATTAATGTGACTGCCTGTGGAAGGATTTGAGGAATATTCCAGACATTCGTAAAAACCAATTAAAACTGACAAGAATGATATTTAAAGTTTTCAAGCACCTGCGGACCTGTTAGAGAGGATTTACAACTTTCTCTCCTGCTCATTGGTCTGACTGGTGGAGGCACTGGTTTCTCTGCAGATTCCCATTTCAGAGGGAAGATGCTTCAGCTCATGTTAAATAAATGATTTTATAAGTGTAAAGCATGAAGCACAGCGGGGGGGGGGGGGGGTCACCATTAGGACGTCTTCCTCGCAGGAAGTGGACGCTTTCATGAAGATTCCAAAAACTACAGTGAACTAAAACCGTCTCCTGCTGATAAATCATTACTTTTAATTTATTTCTCGGACTGGAACGTGTGTATTTCCACTCGTCACTTCCTTTACCCAGACAAAACGTTTAATTTCTTCTTCCACCCTGGCACCAGGCTGCATGTCCCTCGAGGGACAAGTTCAGAAACCCAGTATCAGGATGACACAGGGAGATAAAAAATCATCCCGAGGCCGACAGGAACATGAAGAGTCAACCACACGCATGGTTTCCTGCTGTCGAGTGAACACCTTGTTGTTTCCTCACAGCTCCTCCGGTTCATCTCACCCTGCGTGTCGACAGAGGGCCGGACGGGGGGGCGGCGGCGGTGACCTCTCCACGGGAGGAGAGAGAGGCACAGACGGGGCGAGAGAGAGAGAGAGTGGGAGAGGGCGGCCGAGCGTGACGGCACAAATCATCTCCACGGTAAAGGTTACCTGACAGGTCTGTAGGGGGGGGGGGGGGGGACGCTACTGCATCGTAAATGTGACAAACAGACGGTTCAAGCTACTGGACTGTAACTGTCCAAGATCCTGTCCAAGAGAAGCAGCTCAGCACCACGTAGAGATGGAGTTCGGTCGTGTGCAAACTAATAGAAGAGAGCGTAAATAAAGATGGAGGATCCTGGAGCCTGTACAGTGGTGATGGTGGTGATGGTGGTGATGGTGGTGACGGTGGTGAGGGTGGTGACGGTGGTGATGGTGGTGCAGAGGTCCTGAGGAGACGTGCTCCACCAATCAGGAATCAATCATCTCGACCCACCGTGACATCCCCAGTTGGTTTGTGAGCTGCAGTTTTAAAGCCTCCGTTTGGCATTTGAAACCAGAAGTAACCATATTTGGAGGAGCGAGGGGGGGGGGTCTACTGGGACACTGTACGTCCAACTACACCTGCCCAGTGCACCCATTAGATGGTACTAGATGTCTATCACCCAGTATCTACTGTGTGGAGTTTACAAAAAGAACATTGTGATGTGTTGAAGAAGACATGAAACCATAAACTCCTTCGTAAAATGTTTACTGACGTTATAACTCAAGTGATGAGTCATGTTCTGATAGACCTCTATAGAAGCTGACCTCTGTTAAAACCAGTGGAGCCGACCTCTGCTGGTAAACCTAGAGAATTAATTTCTCACTTTCAGCTTCATCTGTGCACGGCAGCATCGTGGTTATGTACAGTGATCTGTGGTGAGGTTATAGGTTTGGAGCTGAGTGATTAAAAACACTTGGTTCTAATGGTTTAAGATGGTTCTGACGACAAAAGGGCAAACGTCCACGGTCCAGAACGAGCAGCAGCTTCTAACTCAAACAGCTTCAGGCCATTTTATCTTCTCTTATCTAGACGTCTGAACTCTCTGTAAAAAGTACATGTACCACTACCAACGCAATGTTATGGGTGGGCGATCTGCCTGTGGCAAGATGGCCGCCATGTACAGACGTTCGACTCCGTTGACTTGAAACGCGGATGAGACATCTAGCCTTTATATATATATATCTATGCTCTGGACCAACTCAGGGCTTCACCTGCCAAACCGGCCCCCCCGGCTGCCGCTGCCTTACATCTGGTCCACGGCAGTGAAGCTTCACCAGGGGTTTCACTGTCAGCCGGGAAACAGCAACGCTTGAAGGAAGTCTGAGAAGCAATTAAATCTGAGTAGAAGCCCACCAGCTGTGCAGAGGGCTGAGGATTCACAGAACACATCCAGCTCTGTGAGAGGCTGACATGGTTTCATACTGTAAACACACCGACCCACGGTTTACTGAAGAGGAAGAGAAACAACCTGTGACGTGCTGCGGGTGGTTGTTAGGACCAGACTCTTTCTAGGAGTGTTCAAATCAAATCATAGAAAGAGACGCTGGAGCTGAAACGATCAGAGGAGGGAAACTCCCAGAGACCTTGAGTCAGAAATAAGATCCCCAGTTTGTTGTTCCAGTTGAGTGAGTCATCAACACCTGAGCTGCAACGAACAGTGAGTGAGTGACACAACTTCTGTCTGGTGCCTGACGTGCAGGTTGACCCAGTTTAGGGATTGTAATCTGATTACAGTACAGGTGTAAAAGCAGCTGAGACAGATTGTGATGCAACGTGGGCTGAAATGTATAACTGCACACGTTGCAGCAGATGACTAGAAGCAATTACCCTGCAGGAAACAATCATCTCCTCCGTCCTGATGTTATCTAAAACAACTGTGGAAGGAAGTGAAGACGAGAAGAAAAAGTAAAATAACAATGATCGGCTCCAGAGTTGATCATAATTCCGTCTCCACTTGGCCTCTCACATCGTTCTTTGGATCATTCATTGTTAATAATGTATAAATTAGGAGTTATCAATTATGAAACTAATAGTTTGAGTCATTCACAAGCAAATAATGAGATGATTAGATTCTTTCGAACTGTTGTTTGTTGTTGTTTGGACAGTAAACGGATTTGAAGACATGGAATTTGGCTTTTCAACTTGTGATTGTGTTTTTATATTTATATAAATAAAACAATAATGTCGATGAATCATCCATTTACTGCATCATGAAAAATATATCGTACTGCACCTATGAGGGATTTCAGATGACTGCTCACCAGAACAAAAACCTGATTAACAAAGTACCAGAGTGCAATTCCACAAATAATGATATAAGGACTCAGTGAAGTCATTTCTGACTGATGCAATCTTCTCATTCAGCCTCGTGCTTCCTCTGACATATCGAGCTCTGCTGCAGCTTCACCACCATCACATCCAGAGTTTCCATGTAGAGCGAGAGAAGCCAAAGCCGGGTCACTGACATCAGCTCAGACAGGACGGTGTTTTGCACAAATCCTCCCCCAGCTCCTCCCGTCCTCCTCTCCCACGCTGCGGGGGGGGGGGGGGGGGGGGGGGGGGGGGGGGGGGAACTCCAAAGTGTTGTGGGTGTAAAAAAAACTACTTGAATTCCTTCTGTCGATCAGCGCGAGTTCAAAGCCTCCTCACAGAGCCGGAGCCTTGCAGATGAGCCGCCCTTGAATTTCATTACGCTGCTGCCGTGTGTGTGTGTGTGTGTCTCCGTCTGTGAGTTGTGTGTGTGTGTGTGTGTGTGTGTGTGTAAGTGGGCAGGAGGTGTGTGGAGATGTTTTTGGGTCACTCTAAAGCCAACAGGGGAACAAATGAGGCCGAACAAAAGCACATTTCTGGATGTCGCCCGGTCACTTTGGAAACACTCGGACGCTCCCCGAGCACAAAGGCCTCTTTCATCCTCTCTGCTCCACGACGGCCAAGTGGGGTTTTTTTTTTTTTCTTGTCGGGGGCCGGAGCTCTTCCACAAACATCCTCACAATTGTTGCACTGAACACAAGGTGACATGAAAAGAGTGTTTTCCTCAATCGTGTCGTCTCTGTTGTCAACGATTCCTCAGAGAGAAGAAGACGAGCGGCTGGTGTTTGGATCGGAGCCCAATCGGGGTCAAGTTGCTGTCGTCCCGTGGGAAGTAAACGTTAATGACGGGGGGGGGGGACTTAGACTACAACAGATTGGGAGTTTGCCAGTAAAGCTAAATATTATATATGGCAATTATGACAATGAAATGCACTTAAATATCCAAACTTAAATGAGGAAGAGAAGGTAGGATCAGAAAAGAAAAGGGGAACACAAATAGAAAAAACAAGAAGGGAAAGAACTCAAAAAGCAGAGGAAAGAAGGGAAACATGAGGAAAGAGAGGGAGAAGGACAAAGGATTGAAGGAAGCAAGGAAAGGGAAGAAAAGTAGGAAAAAGATGCAGAACGAGGAAAAATCAATAAAAAGTTGAAGAAGAGATTCAGGAACAGAAGAGAAGGGGAAACAAAGAAGGAAGGAAAGTCTGAAAGAAGGGATTCTGAGGGAAGATGGAGAAAAGGAAGGATGGATGATTTCAGGATGCTCTCTGAACACGAAACTTGACTTTGCAAAGTGCCAGCCTCCAGATTGAGATTTGCGGCCTCGCTGAGCGATGACTTTGACTCCTGGTGTATCTCGTCCTCGCTATCTGCCTCCTGCCCGCTCGAATTAACTTCATTTGTCATCTGGAGTTATTTCAGATCATATTTCTTCAGGGCTTCTTGCCGGACCTCTAGAAGCTGTCTCCTCGGCGACGCAGTGAATCCATCTGTATCGCCGAACGCTCTAAATGTAAGTTTCCGTCCCGTGACTTTCCTGTCGCCTCCTCCTCCTCCTCTCCTCCTCCTCGCCTCCCTGACACCAGGCTGATGTACCGGCCTAATGGAGCTCCCATGTTTCAGCCTGACGCGGTTTGGGAAGGACCCTGTGGTGTTATTCAGGAGACGTGAAAGATGATCAGACGGCATGGAGACCTGCGTGGGGGGGGGGGGGGGGGGGGGGGTGGTGGCGTCAGAGAGGGTTGACACGAAGCCTGAATCTAGATACTTCCCGACTAACTTCAAACTCATCCTCCAACAGAGGGAAACACCTCAGGACCGATAGCTAGGTTGCAGTTTTCAGAACATTGAGATTCAATCTTTCCATCTCTACTTCTTTCTTTCCTCTGTTTTCTTCTTCTCTCCTTCACATACATTCATTTCCCTATTCAGGCCATTTT